>NW_020799092.1:59890094-59952909 GCF_003259725.1 Athene cunicularia
CACAAAAAACCCCAAAGACAATCTTATGTATCTTGGTAGCTTTCATTTACAAGAAAATAAAATCTATCCTAAGCTTGGAATAATGTCTATTATATTTGTTTTCCCAATTTTGTGTTATTTTGTTTAAATGTTTGGGTTTTGTTCTTTTTATTTGTTTATTTTCTTTTCAGAGATCATCTTATGATGTTTAGTAAAACCCCTACAGTGATCACTTAGAAACATAACATAACCATTAATACAACTAGATGGACTGGAAGGTAGAATGGCTTTTCAGATAACAAGCATCATCATGAATTTCTTGATAAATGATGAATGAAAACTAATTTTTTTTCTCTAGCTGACTATTTTTGATTGAAAGATAAACACAGACTAACTCCTATGCTTTATAGCTGGATTTATGAAAATATAGGGATACTAATGGAAGCAAAAAAAGGAAACTGGAAGAGATGGTAATGTATTCCGGAAAAAAAAGTAAATTAAGGAAATTAAAACTCAAGAATCAATCTACACCGAGAATTCTGCCCCAGTCAATGGCTGTGTTCACAGAGTGTGAATCTCAAGATTTCTTTCAAAAACAACCCCAGAATGTGTAGAGGTCAGAACTTTCAAATTAAAAGGCAGTGTTTTTCCTAAAATCTTTGAAGGTATGAGAGTGATTCAAGAACTCAGAGAAAATGTAAGCAGCAGAAATTACATGAAGATTTATTCACTAAAAATAAATTATGATAGATTAAGACTAGTCAGGAATTATTGACTAGACTAAAACTATGTGGTATAGCTATGTAGGTAGCTGTACTCCTTAGATACTCTCTTATTAGATCTCATCAGACTCATGATGCATTATCATCTATCAAATCATAAGGAAAAAAAGCCCCAACAAATAACAAAGCATAACAAAACATTAGAAAATCAATAACATGGATAGAAAAGAAGGTTTCAGACAGGAAATTTTGAGAAAGAGTATAGGAAAGAGACTAAGCTAATTTAAAATTGGTTTTGAGGGAAATAAGCAAAAACTTGAAAGAAATACGTTATATGTATTAGGATTAATCACCTGTTGTGAGTTATCCCCAGTAGCAGCTAAGCACCATTCAGCCACTCGCTCACCCCCCCCACTATCGTATGAATAAAACCTAAAATACTTGTAAGGTGAGATTAAGAGGGCTGGACCAAGATGTAAGAAAAGATGGTCTTTTTAAAACAAATTATGTTTTTAAAAAGATAGTTGGTGTGTCCTTGATAAAACTAACTGGATTTTAATCCATGAACCAAAATGTAATACTAAGCCCTTCATACAAACTTAGGATGTGAAAGTGAGATGAAGCAAGATATAAATAGATAGGATGGTAAGCATGATGTGATGTTATAATGTGTATCGGTAGTGGCTGTTCAGTGCTGAGGCAGAACAGACACCAAAAAAATCATAGAACAGTTTGGGTTGGAACCAACCCTCCTGCAATGAGCAGGGTCATCTTCAACTAGATCAGATTGCTCAGAGCCCCGTCCAGACTGAGCTTGGAAGCATCCAGGGATGGGGCACCTACCACCTCTCTAGGCAACCTAGATACCTAGATAAATTGTGTCCTTAGTGATGAGCACAATTTTTACAGAGGGTGAAAGAGGTAATAAAATTGCCTGAGAACCAGAAATGATTAAATGAATTTTGTATTGGATTTCACAGGCTGTTGGAAACCAGATGATCACACGTTACATTGATTCAAAAATCTTCCCATTCACAAAGCATACACATAAAGACTATGAAAGAAGCTGCTTTTTCTTTGGACAAATACCTCTCAGAGAAAGAATTCCTCCACAAATCTTAGTTGCTATGGAGAGAATCTGTGAGAAGAATGAGAGAAAAAAAGAAAAAAAGCTGCTAAAATACCACTTGTCACATATAAGTGCCTTATGGTCTAAAATGTGTTATGATCTTAATCAGTTGGAGTTTTCCTTCAGCATACAGTCTCCAAAAACTTTGATTTTAAACTTTTAAGCCATCTTCCACACTTCTACAGTAGACTGATCTGTAAGGATACAAACAACACCAACCACTGTGGGGCTTAATTAATTAATATCAATACGAAATAGAACAAACAAAAAAATAAAAACATTTCATATACATCAACTATTCATTTTAAAATGTTCCTATTACTCTGTGTAAAAAGCTTTTAAATCCTACTGGTGATATCACTTCTTCAAAACATTGCCAAGTGTGTCTTTCTGCTCTTGCTAAGTAGAGATGGTAAGCACAGAAACAACAGTCATAGTCTCATCATTAGCAAGTTCATTGCGTTGACTGCTGACATGAAAAATACCGAGGCAAAAAATAAAAAGTATACTGACAGCTGATTATTCATATGAGAAGTGACTGGTTGTCTTTCATCAGAAAGCAAGACTTAAATTTTTGTTTTACATTCAGTGCTTGACTTAAAATAATACCTTAATTGAACCAGCCCAGAAAAATGAAGAAATCATTCCTGACAGGGAAAAGTGCAGTAAGAAAAAATTTGTAATGCCTTTATCAGTAAAAAATTAGGGGGGAAAAGTGAGAAAGTTAATGGATTTAATTCTACCATCTCTTCTGAAAGTCTAATACTAGACAAAATGTAACATATAGAAAAACAGAATGTAGCAGTTTTGATTATAACAAAGAATTTTAAGTGGAAAAGTATAAGGACTTATTAAAAGTCCATTAAGAAGCTGAAGGATAAAATGAGGCTTCAGGAATTAAACATATCTTTAGATAAACAGGGCCAATGAATAGAAGAAAAAGAGAAATGAAAAAAATGTTAAGAGTTTTTAAATTAAGACATTGTGCAGCAGTTAGACCTTATTTCAAAGGAAGTCCCTTATCTTGAAAGGATAGAAAGAATAATGCCTAAGCACATGTAAAGGAATCTATAGGATTTTGTACAGAAAGAATTTGCTGTTAAAGGTACCACAATTTACCTTTATTAATAATTTTTTTAAATCCTTTTTGTTACTTAAGGAAAGTCAGAAACTGAAGTGAAAACAAGTAGCCCATTGATCACTTCATAGCTACCTGTATCTATGGAAGGGCATGTTTCTCAGAATGTAATATACAGTAATATTTGTAGGAATTATCAGGAATTTGCTCCTGTCTTTTTTTCAAATGAAACTCAAGGTCATATATTAAGTAATTTCGGGGTTAGGCCAGTCTTTTTATAGACCTTCTTTTAATATAGAAGATGCAGAAATATAAAAAGGAACTAGACAAGGAAAGGTGATGGGGTAACACTGGACTGGACTTCGGTTGCTTTGGTTTATCCATGATTGACTATCATTGATAAATATTTTTTTCCAGTAATAATTCACTGCCTCTGCACCTCCCATTATAGTGGAAGATTTACATTATCTCTTTGTTTTAATTGAGTACTTGTACTGATTTGGCTGAGATAGAGTTAATTTTTCCCCTTAGTAACCAGAATAGGGCTGTATTTTTGAATCAGTACAGGATTTAGTATGAGAAGAGTGTTGATAATACATTCGTGTTGCTGAGATCAAGGGCTTCCAGCTCCCTGTGTCCTTCCCATGTGCAGGTGTACAAGAAGTTGAGAGGGGGAATGGCCTGAGCACCGAACTCAAATTGGCCAGTGAAGTTTTCCATATCTTGTAATGTTATGCTCTGTATATGAAGGACGTTTGGCGAGGAAGGAGGGGGTTCTCTCTCACTTCCAGGATTGCAGTTTTGGGATCTTGGTTTTTCAGGACTGCTAGCTGGGAACAGGCTGGTTATCAGTCAGTGGGTGGGAGGTGCATTGCCTGTTTGTATTTTCTATTATTGTGATTGTTTCTGTTTTTATCTCAACTTACAAGTCTCCCTTACTCCTCTAATTTTCTTCCTCACCCGCTGGGTGGGGGAGAGTGAGTGAGAGGCTGTGTTATTTGGCTGCCAGCTGGGTTTAAAACATGGCAGTACTGTGGGTCTCCAGCCTCAGCAGACACACGAAAACAGAAATCCACATATTTGTGCAGAGAAATACTTTTCTCTTTGTGTCAAATTTTCTGAATCCATAAATTTACAGTATATGCTTATTTTAAAAAACGGCCTCATTTGCATTTCAAAATTGTACTTATTGAAACAGCATGAGTGTAGGAACTGTTAGTTTTGCTAGAGAATGCCTAATATTGATTTTGTTTAGGAAAACATTATCAATGTCAATAAAATTAATAAAATCAGAATAAAAGTGTCTCTACACAGAAGGTTGCATCAACCCAGACAAATCATCTAGCAAATTTTTCTCATGAGAACAACCCTTACATGAGGTGAAATATTCATGGACTATTGATGCTTGATCATAAGATTAATAATCCTGTAAATGCTTATATAGATAGTTCATAGACTATTCATGTGGATCTCATAATTCAAGTTGCTTTTAGATGCATAGAGTTGTGTTGATAGTCTGTTGTTTTCTGTTAGATAGACTCTAAAATATCAGTAGTATACTACAAATCTATACCCTCATTTTAGCACCTAAACCTAGACAAGACTAATTCTACATATCTTCAGTCTCTGTTGATACATCCTTATTCATGACTAGAGTTCTTAGGCACAGCAGCAAAAGCATCATCAGACTCCTCTCACTGTCATCTTACTGTCATGTTGCTGCTTACTAAGATATATCAGTAAACTCCAGATCTGGAGCATAGAAAATAATAACAGTAGTATATTTATAGTATGAATTTCACACAGTGCTATTCGCATTCAAAACAAACGGTATGGAAGAAAAACCTTATACACCTTTGCCTCATAAAATGGTAATTCCATTTTTAATTCCCTTCCTTCCTAAATCTTTACATTGGGTAAGAAATTTACTAAAATTGAGTATTAAGGTCTTATTTTGAAAACCAGATGCTGTCTCACCACACTTTTGTGTCTGAAGAAATGCCTCTACAGATATTAACAATGTGATACACCCTTGACAGTGTAATTTGCAGCCACTTCAAATATTAGCTTCTAGAACAAACTTTTCAAGGAAAAAAAAAATCTAATGCAATTAGTTTATGACAGGTCACCTAAACTAATACAGCATTTAGAAAGGTCAATCATCCCAATTGCAGACTGCATCTGTTCCTTTGGATTCCTATTATTCTAGCATAAGTATATTAATAATGTGACTTATAATACCATCTAATGACAACAAGAAAGATGTAAGAAAATTTATTATTATGCTATCAGCATCATTAAAAACTAGTTGCTGTTACTTCAATAAACATACCAGTATTTATGTATTTCAAGCCAAAGAATTAGGGAACTAGAATCAACAATGACAAATTATGTCCTCTTACATTATCCTCTGCTTCTCAGAAAAGAGAATAAAAACCAGTTGGAAATGAATATTAGATGCTATTTATATCTTAATTAAATCTTGCTAAAATATAAGAATCTCATATTTTACAGGAAATGCCAAATGCTTTAAATGTTCATTCAACCTAAATAAAGGTGAAAATTAAAAATTTGGCAGACTTTTTTTCTGTCACAGAGAAAATGCAATAATGAAAAGATGTTCAACAGTAATTAAGAAATAATGCAAAAGCAGGAAAAAAAAACCTTAAATATTTCAAGCTTTCAACACTCATGTATAATTTGTGGTTGCAAATTTTAATGTAATCCAGATGTACTAAATGTTGTTTTCTTTCAATGGAATAATTTCTACAGATAAGATACATCCTCGAGTTTTGCTGATCTAGGCCAACTCCAAACTATGGAACCATTATGGTTTAATCCATTGTTGTCAGTAAGCATTAAGTTGTATTTTAATATGAATAGCATAGTGACAGAAACAGCCAATCTGAATTGAAGCCAATCTGAATGTGAATTACTATGTAGTATGAGGAAAATAGATAAATCCAAACTTACTAGAATAATGAATAATTTTCTTTGTAAACAACATCGATGTAAATTTTTCTATGTTACAAAGGAAAAGTAAACTATTTAACACCTTAGTTTTATCACTATAAAAATGTTTTCTTATTAAGCTGAAATTATAATAAGTCTTTAAGGAGTAATTTGATGGGTTTTTTTCAATTATTAAGCACAACCTTGCTCATGCAAGAGGTTATTTTCAATTATTTACAGATTTTCATCCTTTCTTTTATCTTTTCCTGTATAATTACCTTATTTTAATCACTCTTTTTGACAGTGTGTGTCAAATTTATGCTTACTTTTATGCTTACCTATGTCTCAGGAATTGTCAGAATATGAAATTCTGGTATAAACACAGTTGCACTGATATAAAAAAAAAAAATATATTATTTGAGTAAGTTTCCTCTTAACAACCTTTAGCTGTGTAGGTAGTAGGCATCTGACCTGAAGTTAGTCCATGAAGAGGAGATGTGATTCCACAGGATTATTCATCCTAATGATTACAGAAACCTACTTTAAAATGGGTTGAATCCCTCTCTGGAGTTGCCCGAATTTTCCTCTTAAGAGGAGAAGAAACTTATACTACTATACTGTACTAAATATTTAAATGTAGAAGGGCTCAAACTATACATAACTAGTGAGCTCCAGTTACTCTATAAACAAAATTGCTCTGTAGATTTGTTTCTGTTGAGATCAAGGGATAGGATCACTGTAATTTTATCTGTATGATCATATCTTTCTCAGGTGTCTCCTGAATGGTGCACAGAAGGGAATGTAAATCCTAAAGACAGCCTTCCTGTACCAAAAAGGTACCTTGTAATAGCAGTGGGGTGCCTAAGGACCAGGCACTTGCTAGTTCTTGTCCTAAGCACATCCATTGCTTGCACAGGCAAGCTAATCCATTCAGAAAATCTAATAATTTTTTTTTTTTATCAGCATAAAGGTCACCTGGGCAACTATATGGTAAATAGCAGATCAAGATATAAAGCAAATAAAACTGTGGGAAATGGAGAAAGGAGATAAGATGTTGGCCACTATTTAAGAGAGAATGGGTGTGGAAAACAGAGTGAACCTGGAAGGAGAAAAGGTAAATTATGAGACTGAGACAGAGCAGCCCTGCACAAGATTAGTGGAGTTTGCAGCAGAACATATCTTTAATTTCTTGGATATTTGCATCTGTTTTCAACCTTTGGCTCAGGCACCTGGGTTGTTCTCCCTAACACTGGCAAGGGACTGACGGCTAAGAGGGGGTGCACCAGACATCTTGATTTCCTAGCAATTGGCACATACACAAACAGGGAACATAAGATTAATTTCCTAAAGAAATCAGGCTGAGGAGCCTCACTGGCACATTAGTGTTCTCTTAATGGGAGTTGTTTTACAATATCATGCAGCTATTTATACTAGTAGTGTTAATTCACATTTACTTTGATCTGAGGTAAAAATTTGATGACAACAGGGTTCCTATAGCAAAATAATCTCCTGAGGCTTTGCTCTTCACTGTCTGTTTTTCCTGCAGCCAGGTGCCCTATATAGAGTAAATATTAACTGCTAACATTTTTATATGGTGAAACCTTACATTAAAATTAGAAGAATGTGGAATTATCAAAATGTAAATTAAGTTTTCATACTCAGTGGCAATGCTTTTCACAATTGCCATTGAATTTTAGCTACACCCTTGTCATTACCAAAGCACAGTTAAGGATGACTTTACCTTGAATGTTATCCTTTCATAAAAAAGATTAAACAGGGACTGATAATAGGCACAGTGAGTTATGTTACATCTTTCAAAGTTTGTGGTGCAAGGATTCTTCTGAAATAAATGAGCGTGTCCTCTGCACATTCTCACATTCATGATTTCTGCCTGTCAGAGTGGTGGGTTTGAAGGAGAATTAAAGTGGCCACATACCAACATAATTAGATATATGTGAACACATAGAGGTTGAATGGTGACAAAAGTTCATAAGACAATTCATTAAAATTGTCTTGAGTTCCTGAAGTGTTACACTGATGCAAAACCCAAAACAGTTGGCCAGTTCAGGTGAGTGAATATATCCAGTTTCAGTTGACCTTGTCCATGTCTGATGCCTTAATGTCCATGATTTCCTCAAGTAATTTTCATCTACTGTATCAAGGGATGCTATATCTAACTTACTCTTTTTTTTTTCTTTTTTTTTTCTTTTTTTTTTTTTTTTTTCTGAGAAAACATAAACTAAATTTCAAATTACAAAGAGAGAACAGTGCACATGAGCTACATGCTTTGGACAGTAGATGATTTATGAGGCTTGACAAGGCAATTTACAGATTTTCTATTTCTGTACTCAGAATATGCTTTGTGTCTAACAGAAACTCTTATTAATTACCACATGAAACAAAGTCATAGTTGTGATATAAGATTTAGAAGACTATTTTTAAAAGTACGCATCTGATCATGTATCATAGTTGAATGAATTCAGAATCAGTGTAAAGGAAATCTGATAATGATCTCTCCCAGCACGTGGTATATAAACCAAAGCAAAATCCCATTACTCAGAGAAATTAAAAAAAAAAAAAAAAAAAAAAAAAAAGCAACCAAAAAAAACCCCAAAAACATACAGTAAAGGCAAAAAGAACCCAAACAACCAGCCACAGCAAGTTAGTTGATTAAATATATCTTGGCAGTTTTGGACATATTTAAAGACAACTTTGACAGATATCAGGCCTGGATTTGTAACATTTCTATTCTAATAATAATAATGCAACATAATATAGGAGGACTGTTTCCCTGGAGTATTTACCAGTGAAGAGAAATTGCTTTTATAATTATGCATCCCCATTAAATGCGAGCGAAATGTGGAATACCATAAAAAAAAAATAAAAATAAAAATAAAAAAAATTATAAGGTCTGAATTCTCCAAGTTACACAAGAAGAACACTTCCACTACTGTTAAAAGGATTTAGGTTCCCACACTGAAGGATAAGCATAGCTTATTGGCATTTTCATTTTAATTTTCATTGTAGTTTTTCCTGCTAAGTACTGTCTACTGGAAAATCGCATTTATTATAATTTATCATTTTTAATGGTTTTAAAAATAAATTAGATATAAAATTTCTGCGATAGAACATATGTAAATGACTCCCAGAAACTACATTTCTCTCTTCTTTTATTCAATCCATATGTAAATTTCAATATTCGAGCAGTGTGACAGATCATCTAACTCACATGAGGCTGTTTCTGCACAGTGCATATATATCGTGAATGATACTTACACTTTTTCTTCATCTGAAATTCATCTGGTCATTAAAAACCACACTATATTCTCAATACCCTATATTTTTATTACAACAAAAATTCTAAACC
The DNA here is from genome assembly GCF_003259725.1 of Athene cunicularia. NCBI lineage: Eukaryota > Metazoa > Chordata > Aves > Strigiformes > Strigidae > Athene > Athene cunicularia. Next base: position 59,899,322 of record NW_020799092.1, read on the forward strand.
TAACTGTTATAAACCTCTCTAACAATGACTTTCTGTTAACATTTACATGAATATCTGTTACCTGAGTCATCTTGTTCATATTACCTAATAACTTCTTAAAAAATGACTTTATGTTTACTACTTAATATTTTGGAAAGTCAGAATATTTGTTCAGGGACCTAAGTTTCAATTTAGAAAGCTCTGCAATTATAAAAAGAGAAATCTTGGTCTTGGTATCATCTGCACCAGCTAGACCTATTTTATAACAGCAATGGCTAGCTATGTCTTCCACTAGGAATGGAAAACTGTATGCAGAGTTGTTCTAAGCAGGTAATTAGCAGAAAGAGAAACTATTTCTCTGTTTTTGAAGATGGAGTAGCAGTGATTGTAATTTTAAAGAGGATTATTGATTAGTGACAGAAAATATATTTGCCTGTTGCACCATATGTAGTGTCCATGCAACAAAATGGGATTAGGTGGCATATTTCTCCATGAAGCAGAGGGATTACTGTGCTCTAAACTATAGATCTGCTAAGTACAGAAAAGGCCTCTTCTTGAGAGACATCTGTTAGTTTGGATGTTACTCAAGTTCTGTTTCCCACCAAGATCATCATTGCAAATGATAGAATGGGCAAGTTACGGGTGGGAAATACTTGCCTGTGATGTTATTATTATGCTGAGCATAACGTTCAATTGTCTGTCACCACTTAACCTGTTTCATTAAATTTTGTTGCTTGATTTCTAAATGCTCGTGAGATGTAAATGATTCTCATGGATCAACCTGATCATCAGGGCTCTGCTTCATGATCTTCTCAAGAAATTTTTTTCTGTTATGACCATCAATTGTATTTAAAGTAAATATAAGAGATTTTAAAAGAGTGCATTATGCTTAATGCCACCAATAATATTTTTTTTCTTATGAATGCCTCTAATTAATCTAGAGCTGTTCTTTGACACAAAACATTTTTAAAACTCCATTCCAGCACTTTTACCCTTCTCTGTCAATTTTTTCTTATTTTTTTCATGTGTCCATGCATTTATACAGTATGACATGAACTGATCTTTTTTTTTCCCCCCAAGATTTAAGGTAATTCATTCCAGAACTAGTTCAGTAAGAATGGTCTGAGCACAGAGAAGTGCTAAATTTTAAAGCATTTTAGGAGGCATCTGGTGCTTTGAATACCTAACTGAATGGTATTCAACAGTGCAGTGCTGAAGAGATGATGAAGTCAGTGAATAAAGTACAAAATAATTGCAACATGTTACCCTGACATAACCCAATGTACTCTTGCACTGATGCAACATCACAGTGAAAACATTGCAAAGAAATATCAATGCACCCTGCTGTGATTACTTTGTGATTCTCCATAAATATTTGACACTGGTTTTCTTATCTTCATTTTTCTTACTCCCAACTTCTTAGAGGACTTGGGTTATATCACATTGTGTATCTCTTTCCCTCTTTTTTTTAACCTCTTTTTCACTTTTTCTTTTCTGTCATGGATGATTTTCAGTGACCCAGGTTTATTTGTTCATAACTTTATGAATGTCAGGAAGCATTATGGCAACTGCAGAGATCTTACTCTCTGGGTATTTTCTGGTCACAGACAATAGAAAAAGGGATTTATAAAGCCTTATTGACTATACGGGAATTATAGGCAGGGATCAAAAGTTATGCATGTCCTTGTACTCCAGAAGGATCACACTAACTCAGCCCTTTGTGAGCCCTGATATTATAATTACAATATAAGAAATGTTCAAGCTTTCAGTATTTCAAATTTCAGCCCTAATGCAAGATGTGAAAGGTACAGATTCAGCACAGCGTATGTCTTTAAAGTTGTTTTTATAGATTTAGAGCATGCAGCCCATTTCTGTCCTATGGAATTACTTCCCATGAAATATAGCCTTCAATTTGTATATTACTCTGCTATCGTCCATTATTTGATCCTCCATTTATATTTTAACTCCTGCAGCACTCACTACTGGATAATTCCAGCTGTTGAGTCAGCAACATGAATACAGTTCAGACACTATGATTACTATTTTATCTTCTAGTCTCTGAAGATGCACCCATCTGCTTTGTTGCAAAGAAAAATGACTCATGTACATAGAGAGATACCTGGATACTCAGAGTGTGTTTTTTATAGTGCTGTCCTGATCCAATCCGGGGAGGGGAGGCTTCGATATGATCCCAAGAGCAAGATTAAGACACAAATGAGGTCAAATGCCATATACCCAAAACAGGTTATTTATTATTAAAAATGAAGAGGGGTAGCGATAGGACAGAATGGGAGGAAAAGACAGAAATAAAGCAAGGATGTGGGATAGGGCTGCAAGAACAGTCACCACCATGGATCCAGTGATGTCCCATTGGCCCTCAGTCTTCAGTTCAGTGGTGGGTGCACACGGATCTGGCTTTGATGGTAGATGCTCACCCAGCAAAGTTTTCTATTGCCTTTTTAAGTTCATCATATCTGCTGATTAGCATATCTGCCCACCTTTAGGGTTTTTGCATCCTTCAGTACACTCCTGCTTCCCTGTGTGACATTCACCAGACCAGTTCACAAGTGAAAACAGCTTGTCCTGGAGGTTTGCACAGACACAAGCAAGCTTTGGGACAGTCACATGACATTTCAGTCTCTCACAGTTGTTCAGAATGAATTTAAAAGGGAAATACAGTGATGTATCCCACAAGAGGTGTGACAATAGCCAAAGGTATATTTGGGAGATTTATGATTGATTGGTGTGCAAAATAAAATAAGGATAGGGAATCTTTACTCTCCCTGCTCATCCTTACCTTTTCACATGGTAGCCCAAAACATTCTGAACACAAGGACAGGAGAAAATTTCCAGAATAAGTGGGCTATGAGTATCCTGGATGTGTTTCTACCACATAGGCAAGAGTGCTGCTCAAAGGTCATGGGTAAACAAGGTTCATTTTGAGCTGGGAAGACTGTGGTTTGGATTCTAGTATATTAGATGCTGCAAATAAAACCTTAAGAATAGTAAAACAGGTCACATATCTGATGTAAAATGATGACTATAAGAGTTTTGTAGAAAACCAGCAGAATTATATATTTCAATGTTTAATAAATGTTCCATTCCTTTTAGAAACTAGAGAGACTGAATTGAGGCTGAAATTTAAAGAACTGCCTTGTAGATTTTAACTGGTCACCTATGGTTCCCTTTACTGTAAAGAGAGATTAATCAGAACATCTAATTCATCTCATCATAAAATAAATACCAAAAAAAAATTAGATTGATCACACCCTAAAAAACACTAATTTCTCTTTCTTTTTATATAAAAACAGCCTCTCTGATTAGCTATGCTCTGGATGTATACATCACAGATCTTTAAAGTTCAAGTATATAAATCTTTGGTGCAGAATTCTTCCATACACAACAGTGTAACAAATAACAAACTGAACAACAGCAATAACAATAAGAGTAATAACAATGATCAGAATAAGAGATATACTGCACGGAATACAGCAAATGAGGGTACCGACCACGAACACACCGTCCCCCCTCTCTTCCCATGCTTGGGCACCCGGACCTGATGTCAGCATGATATTGAATAATCCTGCTAGAGCTCTCTCCCCACTGCTGGGGAAACTTAACCCTATCCTAGCTGAACCAGGACATCACAAAATATCTGTGCTCATTCCCTCCAATACAAAAAAACGGGAGAGAGAAATTCCCATTTCCAGAGTGAACACTCAACTACATTTAAAAGCTTTGCTTTATGTTTCACAAAGAAAATTATCACTCTTTTCTGATTGCTTATGGGTCACAATATCTTATATCAAGTAGAAGGTTTTGTATTTTGACTCATTCTAAAATAAGTTCTTACCTAGGATGTCAAATAGACATAAGGGTCCAGGAAAGCAATGCAGGTTCAGAGCCTTCCTTTGCTCTTGCCCTAGGTTTTTTCTATCAGGTGACTTGTGTGTATCCCATGTGGTTTTAAAAACATTGCTCTGAGATTTCTAGGTCTCCCTTTGTTCCATCTAAAAGGAACTTTGGCACTTACCTTATCATTCTGAATTGCCCTTCAGAGCTTAGGTGGCTGGTTTATAGTGGCTTCAGTGTTTATTTTAACCATATTGAAGTCTGCTTGTGAATATGATGTGCTGATGTGTAGGCCCATAATATAAATTACACATCACTGAGATCATTATTTCACTTTACTCAACACCTGATGGAATCTTTCCTCATAAATCTTATTAATCCATACATTGATGTATATAAGACTTGTTGAGTTACTTGCAGTGACATTCACACTTGTAGTGATGATTCAGTGCTTCATCTGTAATATCATACCAGTTTATAAAACTGGCTGATTCTTGGTCTTATTTGCAGAATTTTTCCCAAACTATAATATCCATTGAATCTGGACCTTGCATGCTGAATGTCTCATGGTAACATCTGAACTAGAATACACATTCACTGAAACAGATTCTTAAAATCAAAAGACCGGATTAGGATAAACTTTTGTAGGAAGTCTGCATGAGCTTTTGTAGTTATGGTATACAATTCTTGTATAATAACCTGGTGATGAAAACAGTCATGTGAGAAGTAAATCTTGCTTGTCTTTAACATTTTTGAACCCATGTTCTAAAATATGTCTTCCTAAGAATAAGATATTCACCCTTTTGGTGAAGGTAAGTTACTGAATATCAGAGTCTTTGACAATGACTTGGTGACTTCAGAAATGAACTCTGTGTTTTGGGCAGAAGCCTTATTAGTGATCTACAACTTCTACAGCTGCATAACAGGAAAAGACAAAACCAGTGCTTCTCAGAAGTTAACACTGAAAAGATGAGAGGCAATGGTCACAAGCTGGAACATGAGAATTTCTGACTTAATATAAGGGAAATATTTTTCCATGAAGATGTTCAAAGATTGGAAAAGAGTCTAGATATGTTGAGGAATCTTAACCTTTGGAGATAGTTAAATATTAATTGGACCCTGGGTAACATGCTATAAGTCCTGCTTTGAGCAGGAGGTTGGGCTAGATGTCCTCTGCAGATGCCTTCTAATTTATATGTTTCTATGACCTCATAGTGGGAAAGTTCAGGAAAGCTCAGAGATTTCCCATCCTTTTTAGGCAACATATGTCTTTCCACTCAACATCTGCAGGCCACATATGTCTAAAGTATCCTTACCTGATGAAAATCCATAATAGAAATGTGATTTTTAAAATTTTACAAACTCCTTACCTATTGAGGACAGGGTTCACCAGAGGTTCCTTGAGAACACAGGAGTTGAGTGTTATAAAAAAACAGCACTGTGGTGAAAGATGTGTCAAATGAATATAATAATGACATGATGAAGAGCTGGGAGACACAAGGGCAGATGCAGATGTGCCATAGGAAACCAGACATCATTTTTTCTACTCCCAGTGGAACAATTTTTGTTACACTTTTTAAATTCAGAGACAGTCTAATCTAAAACATCTAGAGATTGCAGAGGTTGCAGATGACTAGAGAACTATGTCTTCTCTTTGTGAAAATTGCCTTTGTTACTCCAGGACTCTTTCATTCCTGGCTGCACAGTGGTCCAGATATGACACTTGGAAAAAAAATTCAGTCCCACGGAGTGCCCACAGAAGTTGTTGAAGTTGTCCTTACATATATAGGAGCTTTGGAAGGAGCATAGGAGGCTTGGGTAATGCCTTGTGTTTGAGGTGGCTGCAAGGCAGAATTCAAAATAGGAAGAAATTGATCACTTGTTACGTTAAAAAAAAAACAAACAAACCTCTCTCTACTTCATTAGATGTCTATTCTCAGAAGACGTCTAGCATTTCCTATCTTTACAAACCCACATTTCCCAAAGACATAAAAGTGTGCACTGGGGAAGAGGGTATTAGAACAATAGGGCAGACACTGCTCTCCCTAGTTCCCACAACAATTATAAAAGTTTAAATAGAACTGACATAATTTTTGTTTAAGATTATTAATAAGTATGACCAACTATAATGGTATTATCACATGTGAGTGTTTTTGTGAGGGCAAATCAGAGAGAAAAGAAACTATTAAGGGCCAATCTGAAATTTATAAGGTATATTCTTTCACAGACAATAAATAGCTTATTTATAACACCTGAAGAATGTTGTATAATGTTGTTTAGAGGGAAATATATTAGGTAGATTTATAAAAAGAAGTGCCTCTAGGACCCATCACACTGTTAGTTTGTTGGACAACCAACAGAAAATAAATTTATAGCTCTCTTTGGAAATCTTCAGAAGCCCCAATCTCTTTTCATGTATTTTTTAAGAATTTAGGAGGACCAAATGTTTGTTTCTGTATGTCAGATTTAGATGACTACAATGTAGAGCTGAGCTAAACTCAGAGATTGACTTAATGGTCAATAGAAAGTAATAGTGATTCATGGAACTCAGCTGAATTCCTATGATCTACATTTAAAATGAGACAAATACTGTTCTACATATGACTATTTATTTCAAATGCTTACAACTCTCCAACTTCTGTGCAAGGAGCCTAGAGGATTACCTCAGGCATAAACATCCACATTGTACTCGTCTTGAAGATAAGCGAGATCCATCCCTGAGAGTCCATCTTAGGTGTCAAAAAAAGGCATATCATGTCTGACTTAGATGTCTCAATCAGGTTCAGTGGATCCCTTTTGCATTTCTGTAATTCTAATCTTGCAAAAGTCATCATTTACATAATGGTAGCAAAAGAAACAGGAGTTTTTAATGTTTTTTTATGAAGACTTTAGCCAAGTTTTCCCTTAAAGATTTTTTCTATCTATGAAATAATTTACTAAATATTAGAAAATATAATTAATATTTCTGAGCAAATAAAAAAATCTCTATTGTGTTGACTTGGAAATTCTGATTTCCTCATGCAAACTCATCTACATTTTGGTAACATCTGTTCCCTAGCCACTGACTGCTAACTGAATAATAGATGATCAATCTGAAGAAAACATGCTTTCTGAAAAAATTTACGGTGATGAGTAGAAGTAGGTAGATTGATTCTGGCCTACATAATTTGTCATATCCATGATATCCAACTATATCATCCAGTAGATAAGTGCTGAAACAAGGAAATGTATTGTCATAATACCAAAAGTTAAATGAACACTGGCTGATATAATTCAGATTATTCTCCTTGATTTCAAGTCCTATCTGATCTAAAAACCCATCAAAATCTGTCATATTGATTGTGCTACACAAAGCTCCAATGTATCTTACCACCATATTCTGGGGACTTCTGCCATGCAGTGGTTCCATTGCATTGAAAGGTCTACTTAGTGAAGTATTTCAAGGTATACTTCTACAGGCTTCCATGCACTCGCTGTTCAGGGAAAAAAACACTCACGGAGTTCAGGGAAAAAAAAGGAAAACAGCTGCTACACTGCTGCTAGAATAGACAAAGTCAGGTCCCTTCATTCTGGAAAGAATTCCAAGTTTCAGTTCAAACACTGACATGGAGTTGTCCTTGCTAAGATTTGCAATGTGGACCTAGTCAGGTCTGCCTGATTTTTTCTAATTTTAGTGCTAATTTAGTCTAATTTTAGTAAGAATGAAGAGCATAGTAATAAAAATACTGTCAAGCTTTGCAGTAACAGAGTTCTCATTTTAAAGTGAAGGTTGGGGTTAATCACTTTATTTTTTTATATGCCTAGTTTAAAGAAGACATGTAAAAGTACCTTTACAAATGAAGATTATTGATAGACAAAAGTGATCTAAATGAAGCTAAGTTACCTTGTTACTTTAGCCTGTTTGTTTTGTTTTGTTTTGTTTTGTTTTGTTTTGTTTCCTATACTACATTTTTGTGAATGCCACATTAGTGCACCATTTCAGTTTAATAGAGTTTAAAATATTTGACTAAGAATGTCTTTCATTTAATTGTTAATGTTTTTTTAAAGCAATTTCTAAAAAGTGTAAATTACCCTTTCAGTTTAAATTGCATCATTTCATTGGAGTGAAGTTTTCACTTCATTATTTTCTATCCCTCTATTGAACAACTAGGAACTTCATGGTAAAACCCTTCTTTACTGGCAAACTAAAAATTTGTCTGCAAGAAAAATGCTGACTAGATTTAAATCCATCATTTCAATCAAACATAAATCATAATATGCAGTGATGAAAAACTTTTCAAGAGACAAAACCTTAATTGCATATGTATAGCACCTTTTCTTCTGATAAATTTTGGGAAGAGGAGATTTATGAATTACTGTGAACGTAATCCAGTGCAATAGGGGAAAGCATCATTATCCCTGTACTGTACATCAGTTAACTGAGACAGAGAAGAGAAAACTAGTATTAGCAAAGGCATACAGCCATGCACTCAAAACCCCACAAGTGTGTTATATTTGAGATTAAGGTTTTGCTTTTAGGTATCTTCAAGTAAAAGTCTTTGTATGAGTTAGATATCTGAGCTTCTATCTTAGTCAGTAGAAAAAGAGTAAATTAGTCAAAGGTGACTTAATTTGTTTGCATAAATATAAACCTCTAATGATATTTGAGACACCTTATGATATCTGAGACTTCTACAAGGATCCAGCAGTGGGAGACTGGTTACCTTCTGGAGTGATAGATGGGTGACGGAAAGAATACCCCCAGGTCAACTCAAATTACTAAGTTAAGTACCTCTGTGTGAGCAACTGAATTAAGTTCTAGGTTTCCACATCTGACAGATCCAATACTATTGCAGACTCCATAGGCTGTATTGACTTGGTCTCCACTAGTTATTACCTATCTCATGCAGATATCTACAGATGGACACCCAAATGTAATTGTCTTATTTTTGCACTTGATGATGCCCCTTAAGCTAAGTCCGCTGTCTAAATGTCATCATTTCATGCTGTCTGAGATAACATACAGTATCCAAGATACTTATACAGTACTGGCAAATACAGTGCAGTACTAAATATTATTGGATATATGACCATCTCCTTCCAGAGAAGCATCTAGAAGCCAGCCAGGATATCCTTGTGTACCTTAAATGGCCCTGGATGCCTATGTTTAGATGACTAAACATAGCCTGGATTTGAATATTCCAGTCTAATGAAAATAGCTTGCTGGTTCCAGCACAAATGGCCATTGATTAATTATACTGATACCAGCCAAACAATCTGAACAATATATTGTCTCCAGGGGTTAATGTTTCTAAATATGAATATTCTCAGATGGTTTGTTAGTTCACAAGATTTCTAAAAAGAACTAAGCCATGACATTTTTATTTAAGCTCTGTAAAATCACTTGACCAAATTTAAATTTTAGCCGAACTATTAAGACTCAGAAGTCATCTCTGAGAAGACAGTAGAAAGAAAGAACCAAGTTAGTGCACATGTATGCTAAAGTGAACTATCATAAATACTGTCAGCCTTCTACTTTGAAGAAGCAGTGCAGGAAAGAACACCAGTAAATTTGTTTCCTAACATTTTTTAATTTAAAAGTGATTCACTGTGTTCCAAATCATAGTTATGATTATTTCCTTCTGTATTAAATCTTTCTTTACTAAGAAAAAGAATAATATTAAGGTGTTCCGAAAAAAAAGTGGATACTCACACTTGTCAAGATGTTTAACTATGTAATCATGAAGATGGATTTTTTTTTTTAACAGAAATCTGGCTTTTGGTTCAGCAAAGAGTTGAACTGAGAAACAGGAAAAAATGCACAGGACAGAAGTATAATCAAGTGTGCTAAAGAAGTGTTCTTGATATATAGGAATAGAAAAATAATGGATGTTGAATAAAAATTTTCCATTACTTTATTACTATAGTAGAAGTTACTCCTTGTGATTAATTCACAGTTTACTCTTTTTGCCCTGAAATTAGTGTTAGTCTCTTGAAACTGCTGTTTCCCTGATTCTTGATAACTGAGGTCACTTGAAAGTTTCCCCTTATGTGAGACTGAGCAAATGAATCTTGTCTTGACTTCCTTCCATGTCTTAGCTGAGTCTTCCCCTACTTTCAAGTAAGCTGTGACTGTTTTGATTTTACTGCAGAGTTGGCATAGGATCAACTTTGGGTACCTTCTAATTTGCTTTGTCTTGCAAATCCTTTGCTTTTACAAGTATGATTCTTTCCTTGGAGATAAAAATAAACTAGTCACCATAGCACCCATTATATTTTTTGCAAGATTTTTGTAGACTTTAGTCCCCCTCTCATCAAAAAAAAAAAAAAAAAAAAAAAAAAAAAAAAAAAAACAAACAAACAAAAAAAACCACTGAGTACCAGCTCTATTCCTTTTTGCAGGGGCACTAGGAATGGGGTGGGAGTAAAAGAACTCTGTATATCACATGAAAAAAATGTGAAAGGATTATTTCCCTAATCAGTTATTTCATTCTTTCATTCTGTTGCATGCTACCTTGCTCGACAAAGCAAGCAAAGACAATGCAAGACTAACAGATTAGTTTAACAATATACTTTGTCTGATAACATGGTGAGATTTCAAAATATGCAATATTAGCAATGGATAACTTCAATGGGGAACTGACACATTAAGACTCAGTAATATTCTGGTTCAAACAAATAGTTTTTAGGGTCACTGGTTTTGAGTTTGACAGAGAAGAAAGACAGAGATTGATCTCTCTCACAATATTCATTTCAGCTATACATGAGTTAACACCTTACTTCACAAAATCACAGAATCATCTACGTTGGAAAAGACCTTGAAGATCATCCGGTCCAACCATTAATCTAACACTGACAGTTCCCAACTACAACATATCCCTCAGTGCTATGTCAACCCAGCTCTTAAACACCTCCAGGGATGGAGATTCCACCACCTCCTGGGCAGCCCATTCCAACGCCTAACAACCCGTTCTGTAAAGAAATGCTTCATAATATCCAGTCTAAACCTTCCCTGGTACAACTTGAGGCCTTTACCTCTTGTCCTATCACTTGAGAGACTCATCTCCAGCTCTCTCCAACCTCCTTTCAGGTAGCTGTAGAGGGCGATGAGGTCTCCCCTCAGCCTCCTCTTCTCCAGATTAAACACCCCCAGTTCCCTCAGCCACTCCTCATATGACCTGTCCTCCAGAGCCTGCTTCATTGCCCTTCTCTGGACACGCTCGAGTCATTCAATGTCCTTGTTGTAGTGAGGGGCCCAAAACTGAACACAGGAATCGAGGGGCGGCCTCACCAGTGCCGAGTACAGGGGTCAGATCCCTTCCCTGTCCCTGCTGGCCACGCGATTGCTGACACAAGCCAGGATGCCATTGGCCTTCTTGGCCACCTGGGCACACTGCTGGCTCCTGGTCAGCCGGCTGTCAATCAACACCCCCAGGTCCCTCTCTGACTGGCAGCTCTCCAGCCACTCATCCCCAAGCCTGTAGCACTGCTGGGGGTTGTTGTGGCCCAAGGGCAGCCCCCGGCATTTGCCCTTATGGAAACTCCCCCAGTTGGGCTCAGCCCATGGCTCCAGCCTGTCCAGGTCTCTCTGCAGAGCCTCCCTACCCTCGAGCAGATCAACACTCCCACCCAACTGGGTGTCAGCTGCAAACTGACTGAGGGTGCACTCGATCCCCTCGTCTAGATCATCAATAAAGATGTTAAACAGGAGTGGCCCCAAAACAGAGCCCTGGGGGACACCACTCGTGACCGGCCACCACTGGATTTAACTCCATTCACCACAATTCTTTGGGCCCGGCCATCCAGACAGTTTTTTACCCAGCAAAGCGTCTGCCCATCCAAGCCAGAAGCAGCCAGTTTTACCAGGAGAATTCTGTGGGAAATGGTGTCAAAGGCCTTATTAAAGTCAAGGTAGACAACATCTACATCCCTCATGCAATAAGCAGGTCGCCCTGTTGTAGAAGGAGATCAGGTTTGTCAGGCAGGACCTGCCTTTCATAAACCCATGCTGACTGGGCCTGAGCATCTGGTTGTCCCACAGGTGTTGTGTGATGGTACTCAAGATAAGCTACTCCATCAGCTTCCCAGACACTGACATCAAGCTGACAGGCCTGTAATTTCCCTATCGTCCTTCCAAAATATGGGCATCACACTGGCCAATCTCCAATCTGTCAGGACCTCCCCAGTCAGCCAGGACTGCTGGTAAATGATGGAAAGCAGTTTGGCGAGCACCCCAGCCAGGTCCTTCAGCACCCTCGGGTGTATCCCATCTGGTCCCATAGACTTGTGTGTGTCTGTGTGATGCAGTAGGTCACTGACTGTCTCCTCCTGGAATGCAGCGGTGTTGTTCTCCCAGTCTCTGTCTTCTGGCTGAAGAGGCTGGATTCCCTCAGTACAACTGGTCTTGTTATTAAAGACTAAAGGCAAAGAAGACATTAAGCACCTCAGCCCTTTCCTCATCACTCATTGCCGTGTTTCCTCCTACATCTAGCAGGAGATGGAGGCATTCATACTTCACTGAAGATTCTTCATGTCAAACCATTCTTTTTAACCACAGCTTATTGATAGAATTGGGAGGTGGAAATAAATAAATAAAAAGAAAAAATTAATGAGAACATGAACTGTTAAGATTTCAGCATTGCTCTTATCCACAGCAGGCACTAGAGATGGTTCAGGCAAGAGGTCTGTCTCATTGTTTTGCAAATGGTACTACTGCAGTGCAAGATAAGCAAAAGATAGCTGCATCTTAATATTGCTTATTCAAAGGAATAAGGTACATTTAATGGATTTATGTTAAGTGAAGAATGGTAATCCAGCTAGGAGGCATTCCTAAAACTTTGAACTTAATGACTTCACAGAAAAAAAAAAAAAAAAAAAAAAAAAAAAAAAAAAAAAAAAAAAAAAAAAAGTCTTACAATACCAGAAAAAAATGAATTCAGTTTTGAAAGCTTTCTAACAGATCTGAATCTGCTGGGTCAATATATTATTTTGAAGGATATATTTGAGATTGTATTGTAATTCCTAATTTGAAATCACATTGTAAAGGAGACTAAAGACATTAAACTGAGAAAAAGACTATTAGAAGCTCCTGATCAAGATTTAAAAGCACAAAAGAACACAGTAGGCTGAAAAATAGAATGAGAGCTGATTGGAAGCAATGTCTGAAAAACTAGATGATGCCATGGTAGAATGAGGTACAAGAAGAAAAACCTACATGCATATATAACTTGAGCAAACAGGACTGTTCTTTCCCTTCTACTTTTTTTCAGTGATTGCATTTGGAAGTCATCAGAGGATTTTTTTACTTCTTCTGTTCTATAGCTTTGAGGCACAAATTATTTTTACTTAAACACACAGATGTAGTTTTCACAGACTCTGGGTTCTTTAATTGAAAAAAGTTTTGAAACAAATTTGAGGTAAAGAAGTTTATGTGTCATCACCACATAAATGATACTCCTCTGAAGACACCAAACAATGTGGGCATTAAGTTAAGTTAAAAAAAAAAACAAAAACCACCCAAAAACAAACCAAAAAAACAAAACCAAAAGGCAAGGTCCTAATGAAAATAATAATACAAGTTGAATTTTTTCTTCTTCTTTTTTTTTTTTTCTTTTGATATTAAGACAAAGATTAGTACTGCAAAAACAATTTACAGAGCAAGAATATGCTGTTTACTAGAAAATCTGGTTTCTTTAAAACCTTAAATACAATCTTAATATTTCAAAGTCCCTAAGAGTTATGACAAAGTCATAAGGTATTATTCAGTTAATGGAAAAGATCGAAAGATATCTTTTCTGGGAATACTTGTACTGAATTATATAGTTATGACAACAAGCAGTTTTAAGTCTTTGATATTCTGTGACATCTAAAACATCTTCTGAAGCATTTTTAATAAAGACACAGCTGTGAGAAAATGAGCTTTTGATGTGTGGAACATAAATGACCCCAGCACCTACCTGTCTGTCTTGGAAAAGGTGGTTCCCCAGAAAGCTCTTCAAGATGTGTCCCATAAAACCCACATAAAGAAGTTGATGAAATATGATCTGGATGAACAGATAGTGAAGTGGATTGAATACTGGCTGAATGGCAGGGAATGGATGGTGATCAGTGGCACTAAGAGCCCAGTAACTAGTGGTGTACCCCAGGGTTCAATATGAGGTCCAATCCTGTTGACATCTTCATTAATGATCCAGGTAATGGGGCACAGTGTATGCTCACCATGTTTGTTGATGATGCAAGGCTGGGAGGAATCGCTAATACACCAGAGGGTTCTGCTGTCATCTACAAGGATCTCAGAAGGCTAGAGAAATGGATTGATGGGAACCTCATGAAGTTCAACAGAGAGAAATGCAAAGTCCAGTTCCTAGGAAGGAATAATATCCCTTTAACCCTTGACAAGCCAGGAACAGTGACCAGACACCAACAGGAGGTCCTGAGAGAAGGTTTGTGGTATGACTTCCCAAAATAAAATGTGACCTAAACTATGAAGTGTATAACCTCCACCTTGCCTCTTTTAATCAACAGACAAAATGATGAAACTTACAGATTTTGAGATGGAAACTCACAGGATTAAAACAATACAGAACTTCATTCATTCATTCATTCATGCATTCATTCATTCATTCATTCAAAAAACCAGTCCGTTTAACAGGAAAATATTTTAATTTCTCCTGTAAACACAATAAACTATTCCTGAAGATAAATTAGTAAAATCAGTAACCATAAAAAAATTCTTTAAATTCCTTTTTTTTTTTTTTTTAAATAGCACACAACACACACGTGAAAAGTTGGAAAAAGAATATCTAAATATCATAGGATCATTTCCATATTTCCCATGTGCCCCAGCATAGTTTCCAAGAGGATAGACTCCATGATCTTTCTGGGCAGATGTGAGACTGATGGGCCTGTGATTCCCTGGGTCTTCCTTTTCTCCCTCCTTAAATATGGAGGTTATGTTCCTCCTTTTCCAGACAGTGGGAACTTCACCAGACTGCCGTGACATCTCAGATACGATGGATAGTGCCTCAATCACTTCATCCGCCAGTTCTGTCAGGACCCACAGATGTATCTCATCAGGTCCCAAGGACTTGTGCAACTTCAGGTTCCTTAGATGGTCTCAGACTTGATCTTCTCCTACAGTGAGCAGTTCATTCTACCAGTCCCTACTTTACCTTCTGCAACCTGGGCAGTGTTGCTAGAACACTTGATGGTGAAGACTAAGGGAAAAAAGTCATTGAGTACTTCAGCCTTCTCCATATCCCTGGTGACCAAGTCTCCCTTATCATACAGAGAGGGCCCACATTTTCCCTAGTCTATCTTTTATCATTGACCTACTTATACAAGCTTTTCTAGCTGCTCTTGATGGCCCTCGACAGACTTAATTCTATCAGAGCTTTGACCTTTCTAACCTGATCCCTGGCTACCCAGATAGCTTCTCTGTATTCCTCCCAGTGTACCTGTCCTTGCTTACATCCTCTGTAGGCTTTCTTTTTATGTTTGTTCTTTTCCAAGAGCTTCTTGTTCATCCATACAGTCCTCCCAGGGGTCTTACCTGACTTCCTCACTGTTGTGATACACCACTCCTGAGCTTGGAGGAGGTGATCCTTGAATATTAACCATTGAATTGAATATTATAATTTAATATTATTTGGTCTCTCTTCCTCCAGGGCTTTATCCCATGTTACTCTGCCAAGCAGATCCCTGAAGAGGCCGAGGTCTGCTCTCCCGAAGTCCAGGGTAGAGAGCTTGCTGTGCACCCTCCCTCTTGAACTTCACCATTTCACTGCAGCCAAGGCTGCCCTTGAGCTTCACATTCCCCACCAGCCCCTTCTTGTTTCTGAGAACAAAGTCCAGTGTAAACACCTCTTCTTGTTGGCTCCTCTATCACTTGGAGAAGGAAGGTATCATCAATGCATTCCGGGAACCTGCTGGATTGTTTATGCCCTGCTGTGTTGTCCCTCCAACAGATATATCAGGGTGATTGAAGTCCCCCATGAGGGCCAGGGCTTGTGAAATATACAAGAGAAATATGTTTCACAGTGTCCATTATACAGGTACAACTCAGAATGACCATATAATTAATCAAAATTTTTAAACTCTTTAACAGTCTAAATTTAAAAATGCTGTTACATGCCATGTTGCTGGGATGTTAATGATTTTGGCCATATTTGACTAATAATTTTGCCACTTAGTGATTTCTTGACTAATTTTCTTGCTTCTTTTCCCCTCCTGACTTGAATTGTTAATTCCATGGCATTTTTTCATTCCTAACTGGTTTAATTCACCCACAAATCTATTTTGACAGTATACAAACTCTCAGCCATAACACATGGATTTCTGATCAGTAGTACAAGCTGTGTGAAATACTTCATTTCTCTGGTTCCTGATTATGCCTTCCAATGATTCTTTCTTACACTTCCTTGTGCCATACTGTTGATCTAACATCTTCTAAAGTGATGAAGTTAAAAAATAATTCTGGTAATAACACCTAAAGGTTCTACAAGAGTATAGTTTTTACTGCTTTGTGTCAGATTAAGGTAGAACCTAGTTCAGTTTTTTGTTTGTTTTGTAAATATTCTGCTTTGTGATTATTTTTTAAATCCTATGCATTTTATGTTTGATTAATTTTATCATGCTCCTTATTCATTCCTCTTCACTTTCTTCCTCACCTTTCTGCACTCTTTCTTACACTTTAGCATTCTCAGTTGCCAAGAAGATCTGAATTTATGAACATATGGGACTTAAGTTCTTTTTGTTTAACATTTTATAAGAGTGAAACACAAAGAACTTCTCTTTTTGTGCAACATAATATTCACCTTATGAACAAGTTGCTACTCTCATTAAGAGCTCCCATTGACTACAGTGCATGCAGGCTCTGTATAAGGTTTCAAAGGTTTTGGTTTGTTTTTGGTTTTGTTTTTTGTTTTTTTTTTAAAAAAAGAAAATATTTTATTTACTGTTTCCTTAAAAATAAATTAAGACATAGTAGGGAACAGCAGAGCTATTTCAGATGAGCCTGAACACTGTTTTAGGACTTTTTTACACCAGTGCAGTTAAATGGAAGTGTCCAATAATGAACAGTAGTGACAGCCTGTAAACTCAGCAAATTATTTTATTTTCTAGACCCCTTTTCTAACATCGTATTTGTAAATATATCTGAAAAACAACTGTATTTTGGAAAGTAAAAGCTTAAAAATCATATTTTTCATCGTTATTTGAGAAGATCTGAGGATAGAAAACTAATTCTGCTTCAGAGATCTCAATTTTCTGTTAATAATAAATGTCTTTCAATTTTTCAGTTTATATTGGAAGGCAACATGGTTCATGTGTAAGAAAACTCCTCTGGGTGAGATGCTATAAATCCTAGAAGTTATAAAGTATCTAGGTCTACACCTGGAAAGGTACACCCAGATCATAGTCCATAAAAGCTTGGTCTGCTGAGCATCTGGGCACTTGGAGCCGGAAAAGAAAGTTTGGGGAGCTTCTCAACTCTCCGCCAGGCTAGCTGAAAGCAAGCCAAGAGCCTTGAAGCCTTGGCTAGGCAGAGCAACCTCGGAGCCAGGACTCACAGCTCCTGAACAGACTACCAGGTGGACTGCTGAAAAGTTGGGGGCCTGGAAGTCCACCAACAGACCTCATAAAAGACAGGTGGGTGAGTTAGTATTGCCGATGATTATTGGAAACCTGCCTCCATTCTGTCACAACTTTGTCAAAATTAAACTGTCTCCTGCAAATACTTTGGTTTTGATGAATTTGCAGTCTCTGCTCCAGCTGACAGTTTCCAAAACTCTGATTCTGGAGCCTATCATTTGGGAAATAAGGCTTTTCACTATGAAAACACATTTTTGGGGGGAAACACACAGTTTTATACAACTGGCAAACAAAAATCCACACTAAACTAATTGAAATATTTCTCCATGCATGACGAATGAAATTTTGTTTGACTGGCTTCTTTTTAAAATTTTTGTTTTGTTGGATTGCTCAGCTGCACTTTTGAGATGAAGAACACTGCCACTTGCTTGTGCACTTATTTTTTTGATATTTGTCTATTCTCAACTTTATTTTGGAATGGGATGGCAATAATGAAATATATAAGTGAAGTAACTCAGCTAATGACTATATCATAAAAATGTTAGTATTTCTACAGATACATCTAAAACTGAAAAAGGAAAATTGAAGCTATTCAATATGTATTTTTCCTTTTTTTTTTTTAATGGTTACATAAATTAAGGTGTTGTATAATCTATATTAATTTTTATTTAATCAAATGGCTCTATAACTTGAAGGATGAAGTGTAAAGAATTGAAGCTTATTAGTATTGTTCTAATTTTTGAATTTTCATATTATTAAAATAAATTTTTCAACAAAAGAAATTTCATATGTTATTCTTGACCTTTATTTAATAGATCTTTCTTTATAAACAGAGACATGTAAAAATGAACAACATAATGATAAATCACTTTATTTTTTATATTTACCCTTTTAATTGCCATTGCCATTGCCATTTTGTAAGGTTTTCATCTCTGGTCTCTGCAAACACTATTTAAAAGAAATATGCTATATCTGTACAACAGATTTCAGATAGTTCACAAGACATTAATGAAAATAGATAACACAATGGTAATACTTCAGCAGAGGTTCAGCAGTTCTTAAGAGTATCTTTCACACAAATGTAACCTGACTGCAGTAGTATTACTAGATCATTTGGATTTCAAAAAGGACTGTTTGTTATTCATTTAATATGGCTAGGAATTTCAAAGGGATAAAGGGACTGAAGTAAAAGCCAATAAGAACTGGATATTTGTCTTTTTTTTTCTTTTCCATATCCTGAAGAGTTTTCACTAATTACATTCCCTCTCTCACTGTATTCCTTGTTTGTTTGTTTTGGGTTTTGTTTGTTTGTTTGTTTTTTCTTTTCGTTCCACATTAGTTAGCTATCAATCCTGTGGGAGTTTGTTGGAGTTTGGGGGTTTGGAGTTGTTTGGGTTTTTTTCTTTTGATTTTTTAAAATTCTGTCATTTCTTCTAATTTGATTTTCACTATGTTTTCATTTGCCATACACCTAATGTGACACTAAATTTTATAGGTACCATTTTTTAAATCAGTAATATTTGAAAATTTATAGCAAAGTAGTAAAGATGCATTTCAGCAAAGCCTTAATGATATATCAATGTCTGAGACAGATGTTCAATTTTTGATTCCTACAGGTTTCATGTGATAACATCAGGTCTTTTGAAATTGTCCTAAGTAGCTCATAGTAATTTGTCTTAGTAACCTGTATCTAGGAATCTAGAAGGCCTATCATCCCTATTTTCTAGTCACAAGATGCTGAGTTAATAAATTGGTAAGTTTCTTTGAAAATGTATTCATCATATGTCAGAGAGCAGAGACAAGGACAGTTCTCTGGAAAGAGAGACCAACAAAGGCACAGATTCATCTGTGCTGTTTCAGTGAGAATGTATTTGCTCTAACAAATGTTATTTATAATAATGTGAGGAGATCTTCCTCCTTGCTGAAAATCATCATATACTTACCTAAATTTAAGTGTTTAAACTCTCCAAAATTGTTCTGCAATGTTCTTTTCTCAAATAGTATCTATGGATCACATTTGCTTTTCAACTGGTGTAGACTGTCCATTTCGAGGGCAGACAAATAGCCTGTCTATAAATACTAAGTATTTAGTCAAATCCATATTTATTATCTAAGTATTTAGACCTTCTTTCATGATTAAAAGCAACCTTCCCTGAGAATGTAACACTCTGGATTAAACTCTAAAAAGATCACAAATAGTGTGCAAACACGCTGCAGAAATTGAGACATCAGTTTGATATATACCAGAATGTTAGCTGCTTGCATCTCTGCAACAAGGCAAAGAAAAGAGAAGGAGGAAAAAGGAAAAAAAAAAGAAAAAGATATGTGTTGAATAATACAGATATGACCTTGTTCCATGGGAAACAGAGAGAGAATTGGGTTGTTATGCTCTTGTATCAAGCTGTTATGAGAAAAGTCACTGCAAGGGAGAAAAGTTGAAATTGACCGCTGCAAGAAATAAAAAGTTTCAACAGGATTTCTGTAACAAATTATACCTTCTGATCAGACAATTTCCTCTTTTCCACGTTTGATCTTTGAACAGTGAGAAATTGTCTATGCAGGCAAAAACCCATTAATTTCTTTCTAGTTTCCATTTTAATTTAATCCAGAAAATATTTTGTGAAGTATGACTAATAGGTTTTGAATGTGGATCAAGGATAATACTTTGAAATCTCAAAGTAGAGACAAAACTGAGTTTGCTATAGGTAGTAATATCAAGAATTCCCACTACAGGGCTGAAGCAGCAGACAGGGTTTTCTGTTGGTGTGTTTTTTCTACTTTCAAGAAAAATTAAAGGTATTACATCATCATTTAGAGGAAAACTCATTCTTATCTCTTATCAGTCACTTTTTAAATTATCAAGAAAGAAAATTGTCATTATCACACTCAATAGAGTAACTAAAAAAAATTATCTTTAGTTATCAAGTTCAATTTTCTATATATTTCTTAATACATTTCTGACTCTACTGTATTTTCCACCACACTGGTGGCAACATTTGTCAATAAGTTCTACAGACTGCATTATGTAAGAATTTCCTAAACACTTTTCCTGAATGTGTCATTAAATACTCATGTATTCTCCAATTAAAAAAATGCATTTATAAGGGCTAGTTCTTTAGTTTAAACTTTTATTATTTTTTCTATCCCCACCTTCCTTTATCCTGCTGATTATCTCCTTTCAAAACTAAACAGTCTCAGTATCTTTTTATGTTTTTTATTAGTCTATGAAAGTTCATGTCTGGTTTTAGGATTGGAATTGTATGAACAGAAGGCAAGGTAGATCTTGTGGCTAGTCTTCTGACACAGGCTTAACAGACTATGAATTTACCCAAATATTCTGTGTTTTCATAATATTGTCATAAATTTTTTTATTTGTTTACTGTTTCAACTGCTCTCATAGCCAAACTGTGATTAATAGGTTTTGCTTCAAGCTTCTCCCACAGATGCTATATGTTTTTGCTGACTCTGTCCAATCTATTTCTCATTCTCCACTCTGTCTGACAAATCTGAGTCAAATTGAGCAAATCTTTCCTTCCCTAGCTGAAGAAGGACCTGATACAAGACTCCGCATGAGAAAGGATACACACCTGACTTTCATGAAGGAGCTTTCAAAATTATGCAAGTGCAACTAAGGAATTCCATACCTGCTATTGAGATTTATCTCCTTGATTGTAAATCCATCTGTCTATCACCTCCTGAAGTCTATATAATCCTAAAGTGTGTCTGCCTGTGCAGTCACACCTCTTAGGTTCACACATTTCAGGTTTACAGAACTGTAGGGCTACATATCTAGATAGTGACCATTTTGAAGGCTAAAAAATGTCTGTAGTACTAAGGCTAACTTTTCAATGAATACAAATCAGGTCAACATTTCAGAAAATACTCATTTATACTTAAATATTCAGTAAATTACTGGATTTCTCTAAAGGGCTTAGTAACCAGTAACTCATAGATCTATACTGATTGCTTGTTCCTCACTAAGCTTCTTTGAAAAGCTACTTCTTAATCAGCATCTAGAGCACCGCTCTGTTAAAAAACTAATAAATTTTTTAGTCCACTAGTCCATCTTTGAGTATTGTGAGTGGGTTGGTTTTGTTTTCATATCTATTTTCCTAACTATTCAAGAAACACAGTGAAGTAATAATTCTGAAACTGTGAAGATAATGAGTTCTATACGAAAACGCATGAATACTCAGGGGCCAAGTAGTTGTAACAAAATTTCCTGTGTAGTACCTATATAAGAAATGTGCATCTGGCTTTGGCATACAATTGTAACTTTTGTTTTGTTTTAGTTAAATCTAATTAATCTATTTAAACATTTTTTTTTTTTTTTTCCCAAGTTATATAACAGGTTCAGATTCTCTTTCCGGTTTTATTAATAATTTTGAAAATCGTGTTTCATTGTATCAGATATTGCATCCACTGTATATTTATCTAGCTGAAAGATAATTTCAATTATGAAGCACAGATTATTCTTCATCTTTCATGAAGAATCTTATACTGTATACCATGGCAACATCACTTTGGTAAATAGATGCTATTTTTCTATGGTGAGTTCTATACATATCTATACCATAAACTGACATGAGAAGTTGAATAGTATCAATCTACAAAACAGAATCTTGTATATGCATGCATAGAGGGTTTTTTTAAACACTGCAATGTAATAACTAGTTTTCCTTTTCTTCCTATAAAGACAGAGCAAAAATTTTCCATGCTATTTACAGGCAGGGAGTCAGATCAAATTTAATGATTCTTGAATTATCACTCTCTCACTGTGAGAAATATGATTATAGGAAAGTTTTCTTTTAGCAAGTAGTGTTGGAAGAAAGCAATCGTTCATTTCAAATAACTAACCTTAAAGACAACAGAGACTATAAACAAAACAGGAATTAGTTATTTCTGACTTCAAGCTATCTTGAACTTCCTCAGTCTTACATGGATTTTTTTATTTATTCTAAATTGGATTGAAAGGGAAAGAAAGAAGAGAGCAAAAAAGAGGGGAAAAAATCCAGGGAGAAAAACAGAGAAAAGATAGAAAGCACTGAAAACAACTGCAAAATTAGACCAAATAAAGGATTAGATAAGGAAGTAGAAAAACAATCTAATGAGAAAAAAGAAGCCAGATCACCATTTACCCCAACCTACACTATTTTTATTTGTTTTGTCCATGAACAACATATAGTTTTAGCTATCTAACAACATATAGTTCTAGCTATCTGTAATATTAACTATAGCTTTATTGACTTTCATAGCAATTCAGTTGGATGTGAAATTTACTCATCCTTTCTTTTGCTGGAAAACAAACAAACAAACAAACAAACAAATGAATGTGGACTTGAATTGTACTTGGGGCAAAGGAAGGCTCTGACCTCTTCCTTTGGCTGAGGTGTCTGTCAAAGTAGCTAGCTTCCACTGATTCATGAACAACATACTTGGATGTGTCACTGTGTTTGTGCAGCACTGTTATTTTCAAACACCATCAGTACCTCAGTTCAATTCACCTTGGCAGTCTCACACACAAAATGTTTTACTAGGCCAGCTAACAGTTTAGCATGAAATGAGAACACAGGGTAAGGGAAGTGTAAACTCAAACTAAGATGACAAGAATTTTTTATGAAACTGTGGCCTAGTCAACAAACTTTGAAAATCTAAACATTTTGCAAGCCTCTTGTCAGATTTCAACAGGTTGCCATACATTGTTAGACACAGAGCTAATAATTTGATCCAAATATCATTTCACTCACATCAGCTTGTCCATATCAAAATTTAAGCAGAGTTCAAAAGGATGCTAGATATTGTGGTTGGCATCAGATAATATTATGGTCTAATGAAAATTTCCAGACTGAGATAAAGTCAACATATTTGCAACACTTTTTTCAGACTGGAGAGAGCCTAAGCATAAAGGAGGCAAATGTTCTATGTTTGTAAATGTTCAAGACTTTGGGAATTCAGAGAGAAAATGTGGGCTGAGTTTTACTAATTATAGAGGCTACAATATGCATTTGGCCTCCTAGATGCATGATGTGACTAATCTTTTGTGACTAATGCTTGAAATTTTACACTAAAACTGAGGTTTGCCCTTAAATATCATTTCACTAAACTATAAATACTGTTGTGAAAATATACCTTCTCTGATGGTCAAACGGTAGAAAGAATCAGGAACACTTTCTTCTATAATGATGGTGAGAGCAGGCTGTCCATGACTTTAGGCAGCTTCTTCATGACTGACACCTGAATCATCTATGTTTCCATCTTTAGTTTTCTTTTAATTTGAATTCCTTTTTCGATATATATCCTTCTTAGAGCTTTATGTTGATGATCAGCGTGTACTCTGTGTTTTTCTTACCTATGTTTTATATTACAGAGGAAACCTATGACTCACACTCTTAGTTGATTTTCAGTATCATAGTGATTCTCTCCAAAGCTCAATGCTCTGTTTTCCTGAATACTGCATGAAATAACAAATCAACCACCTCCCTGGAACAGAACTACGTATACTGTTGCTTTATAAAGAGTACCTCAACTTATCAAAAGAGTTTTGAAATTCTAATGTTTGCTTTTATTAAAGTAAAAATTGGAATGCCACTCTTTAAATAAAGAAAATTCAGACCTTCAAGGTGATTAGAATAAAAGCATGCAAAATGAAACTTTTCACCTTCCCACACCTCCTTTTTTGTGCAATTCCTTCCGTAAGATGTTGTTCTCTAGTCATCAGGTTTTGGTAGCTTCATGGGTTAGATCAAATACCACTCAGACTTTACTGGGTCTCTAGAGAAAACATCTTTCTTTCCATCAAAACTGAAGCTGATCTGTCTGTTCCATTCTCTTTTGGGGATTCTTTTTTTTTTTTTTTTTTTTTTTTTTTTTTTTTTTTTTTTTTTAATGTTATATGTGCCATTCCTCGTTGGCCGTTACTTGAACTCAAGATATTTCTTCTAGTGGAAAAGGACTTACTGTCTTTTTCAGAATGTACTCCCAGGAAAGGTTCCCCCACTGCAGAGAACTTTTTCTGACATTTGATGCAACTATGAAAATAATTTACGTTTAGCAGAACATGATGTTTTCACAGTAGAAACAGTAGTAGAAAGAGAACATACAAAGCAAGTAGATACCATGTGCTACAGGCAATGATATTGCAGACTCTATCTCAACACATCTGTCAGCCACATACCACAATGTGTAACTCCTTCATCTGTAACAGTTTAGCTGTTTGTGTTGTTATTAACTGAATCAGTAAACAAGCCACTCTCCACATAATTTTTTAGTGGTTGACTTCACAACAAAACCTTATGACCTGCTGTACTAGAATAATTGAGGGGCAGTAGCCTCCAAAAATAATTTTGCCTCTGGAAAGATGGAACGTGATTTCAGTCTTACAAAGTCTCCTTTGGAAAGGACTCTAACTACATCATATCCTGGGAAACTCCGGCACGATACAAGATAGATATGGTCTCTTCTCTGTTCTATGTGTTCCTGTTCAGGGTCAGCTCCACAGAACCAAGATATACAGAACAGAAATGCTTTGTAATCTGGGAGCAGACTGCAGTCCTTTCTTACTTGCTGGGACTAAAGAGCCATCACTGAAACTTTTCCCACATCTTCTTTCTCTCATTCATTCTTAGGGAATTCCAGTCACACTGAGAGCTGTTTCTTATCTGTACTATGCATAATTATTGTATTCTTTTTAAGATCTCCAAAGTAATGATGTTGTTTTACCATAAAACTCTCCATAAACTCATGTGTCATGCTTCAGGCACATGTATGAAATTGGTAGGATTTGGGAGATATAATGGGATTCTCTCATCTTGTCATAAATTCTTTTGTTTCATTAGTAGTTCAAAAATTGTTTCAAGAGTAGGTATTCTTTACCAAATTCCTATATCTGGTTAATTTACATGTGGTGCTTTTGTATTTCAAGAACAAATTATATCTCTCACACATGCTGGCAGGTATATATTTTCCAGAAGTATCAGTAGTGTCACAATGTCCAGAGCTCTTAATTTTCAATTTTCCTCCCTAAGTGGGAAGCTACCTTATTCAGTGCTGAGAACAGATTAACTGGGGGTTTTTTTTATTGTTTTTGTTTTTTTTTTTTTTCCCTTTCTTGGAAGAAAAACAGAAGGGGTAGCCAGGTCAAAATATCTAAACAGTATATTTTCTCACCTTGGGGAATTCTTCAAAGTCCTTTGATGAAAAGAATTCAAATAATTTTTTATGCTTCCTGCTGTCCACAATATGAAAAGCTCAAGCAAAGCATTCAGAGCTCAATTTGCAATCAGATGAGAGTGGGAGTATGGGAACTGACATGAGTGAAGTTGCAGAGCCTCAGTTAGAGCTGGGAGATGAGGACAGAACTAAGTGATGCCAGATGCATCACATAGAAAAAAATCAACAGCAGGTTGGTGTGAGTCCTGAGGTAAGAGGAACTATGATATCCAGCTAAGGTGAGGTCTAATGGTATACACAAATAACATTTAGATACATTTTCCACATGATTGTCTTCCAGCTGGCTATCCTACTAATTTACAATTTATTGGTCTTTTCAGTTAACAGCACATTCAAGGTGAAGCTTTAGTGGAGGCAGGGAGGTCCTAAGAAGACTAGAAAACATCTACCAGCACTACTGATACACCATACCTTTCTTCTCTTCAGGCATGGCTTATGACTCCTGGAATTCTTCATCAGTTGGGATTTGAGACTTTCAGCTTTGATATAAATTGTCACCCCCACAGTCCTTATCAAGGCTGGAAATTCTCTGGGATTCAATAATGGTTGCTGAATGCAAGTAGATCAAATACATTGACCATTACAGATTTAAATAACTGGTGAATTAGTAGACCTAAGGCACTTACCTCAGTATTTCTGTATGGGATGAGCAAATATCAGCAAGTAGAGAAAGTTAAAAAGAAACATGGTATCAGCAACAAGGAAGGGAGCTGATGATGAACCTGCATATACATTCACTTGTAGGAAACATGCTATTTAATTCTTTAACTGAGTTTTTATTATTCTCTTTAGCACAAGGAATCTTTTTACCAAAAAAAATGAAGACTGTAAAATCATATTTTACAACTACAAATGATGTCCAAGGGTTTGAATTTGTTTCCTAAGCTAAAAAGGAGTTACAGATACAAATAAGGATTTATGATAACAGAGTTGCTTATTTTAAAGAGTGGCTAATAATTGGATCTGAACTGTACTACTAATACTGCTATATGGAAGAAGAATTGGATGAGTCCTCTGAACTTATTTCCAATGTTTAAATGGAGCTCAGCAGATGTGTGCAAATCTGGTTCATATGGTTTTACATTCCTGCTTCAACATTTGCTCTAAATAGGAAGCATAGATGAGGACTGCAGAGAGGACAGATAACTGAAGGGCCTACTGATATATAATGCGAAGTAATAATGTAGTAAAATCAGCTAGAGTCTAATGAGAGATGACAAGGAGTAATGTAATAGCATGTGAAATGGAAGTGGGAGAAGAGACTGAAAAAAAATTAAAGACTGGGAAAAATACATGTGGGTCAAGTTGTGCCTTGCTATTCTAGCCACTTCATCTCACAATCCTTTTCGTAAGCATACTGAATTCTGTCTCATGTGGTGCTTTTTGCCTCCTTTCATCCCCAACAAGCTGTTGCTGAACATCTCTGATTTGATCATGAAGAACTTTCATCATCAGTTTGCACTTCTGTGTGATGTGATAGTTTGCCAGCCTAAGTGCTGCAAAGGTGCTAAGGTCTGCTGATTTCAGTAGTTAGTAGTTAAGGACCTTGGATTCCAGAACCACAAACTGGACAGGATACCAGAAATGTCACTCTGGTTTCTTTCAGTGTAGTAATGTGACTAGAATGGCAAAGCAAAGCATTGGCAAAATGTTGGACAAATAATATAAAATGTGACAGAACTGTTTAGTGAGGAGATTCTGAATGTGACTAGCCAAACTTTTGTTTCTTTAAAACACGTATTCCAATCTATTTTATATAAAGAGATGCCTGCAGACTTGGGGCTTCAAATTGGATTTACACAGCAATCCAGATCGGGAGTTGGAACTTTGACTTGTTGGCCAGAGTTTGAATACGGTCTTTTGAACTAGATGAAAGTACACAGTTTTCCTCAAGTCCAGTTTAGGGCAGATGAACTGCATGGATTTATTTTTCATTAATTTGTCAAGGTACACATTATCTAACATTTCTCTGCCCTGTATCATCTGCAATAGATGAGAGTTCTTTGCTAGCCACTACATTTAATTTTTCTTACTACCTACACTTATGCCTAAAAATACTTCTTTGATAGTAACAGACAACTAATGAGTAACATTTTAGCCTTTCTTAGATGGATTAAACAAGTCACATTCTTTAGTATCCTGTCAAGTAGCAGCTGCTTCATTCCATGGACATCCTCCTAGGCCTTTGTTCCATTATGAGTACTTTTTCATGATCATGAGTAACCAGAGCCATATATGCAATCTGTGAGAAGGCTAACCTGGCCTAAATTGTACAGTGGGATCAATTTCTTCCTGCCTCTGCTGGAAGTGTCTGTTCTGCTGTACTAAGATTTTATTTGTCTTTTTCACAGCTACATCAAGTTAGCAGCTGGAAATGATTTTGTGATCAAGGAACAGATCAAAGTCCTTTCATCTGTTTTTCTATAGATAAGCTCCTAGACTGATGTTATGGAAGTTTATCTTATTACACCTGAAGCATATGATCCTGCATGTTTATAAGTTGCATTACGTTTTAAAAATTACTGTCATCACAATAGTTATCTCTTCCTGTATATATTAATTACTTTCTTATGGACAACACTTACCAACTTCATTTCATCACAAATTCTCTAAGCCAAATCCTAGCCTTTGTGTTTTAGGTAAAAATACTAAAAAATATCTGTCCTAAATTTTTTCTTGTGAAATACCACTCAACTGACAGCTGGTCTTTCAAAATCCATTGTAATCTTCTATTCAGATTGTTGTTTCTCCCTTGCTTTTTAATTCATCTATAAGCCCATCTTCACTATTTTTTTACATAAAGATTTGAAAGAGATGGGTTTTTTTCTAGTCCAAATACCAGAACTACTGTCTCATCTATCTAAAAAAAATCCCAAAACATATGCAATTTATGTTAGCATATATTATGATTAATAAACCAAGATTACATTCCATGTTTATTTATTAAATCCTTATATATTCTTAATACTTTGTTCTAAGACTTCTCAAACTACAAAAGTCACAGAGCTTCTGATTAAATCCCTTATTCTTAGATGGTAACATCCAAATTTCTTGACTAAGAATTAAGTAATTTTATTTATGCTTCACCTGAGTTATGATTATTTCCATTCTATACACTTATTTCAATTAATCAATTGCCTATTTTTCTTATATTCAATATATTCCTCTTTCATGAAGGCAAAGACCAAATATTTCTTTTGCTTGAATCTATATCCTAAACTTGAAGAAACTTTATAATTCTTTCAGATTTAACTGCTCAAGCTATTGTTTCCAACTGATCTAATTTGCTGGTCCTACTGTTATTAAAGGTCATTTCTTTAAACTGCATTTCACACACCTTTTTTTTTTGTTTGTTTGTTTGTTTGACAATCTTACTTGAATTGAAGTAATTTATGAAACATACAATTATGTTGTCCATTTTTGTTGCTCAGACATGTGGAAGACTCTCTTAAAATAAAAATTCCAGAGTTTTGAGACTCACCTGCAGCATAAAATTCCCCTAACTGATATATATACCTGAGGCCTAATCAAGCCAGGATTCTTCAAGCAGAAACTGGGCTACATGATACTGAGAATGTATTACGTGGATTTTAGATTATCGGAATAAACGTCTATGGATAAATTGAATTTTGTCTCTAGGTATTTCCATTTCCACTTCAACACAAGAGAAGGATTGTAACTGGAGATCTGAGTGGAGTTATTGGGCTGGTTATAAAACATTCCTCTACAAATGAACCTGAGATCTCTGTTGTCTCTAATACATACTCTGGTCCTGTATTCAAGTGTAGAAGAATTTATCAGTTACATTCACTAAACCACCATTTGTGAAACTTTTTGATTGCTAAAATGTTGTTCCTTCTAGAGCCAGCAACTTGACTGCTGTGAATAAACGTCTTTGTTTTAACTGTTTTGCCACATTGAGACTCTTAAATCACAGTTAGCCAGACATATGTCTTTTCTGATATATCTGTCCCACAGGGACATTCAGGATATGAAACTTAATTACATTTTAGACTGAGGATTTATATCTGACAATAAATTTTATATTTTCAGGAAGGAACTACTCTAGTTCACATTGTCCATAATAAAAGAAAACAAACTCATGTTGATGCATAATGCATATTCAGCATTTTATTAACAAACACCTGTTAAAATCTAATTTTACCTCTAGTATGACACTGAACAATTAACTGAAATTTGAGATTCTGGAGATGCCTGTAACATTAAATAAAAACACAGTATGAGATGGTATAAACATTTTTTTAAAAGAGTTTTCACACATCAACTCTATGAATAACATGATGTAAAGTATCAATATTTATTTTTCATTTCCCAGAAATGTGAAACCTTTGCATATATTTAATAACAGTAGAGCCTGTTCTCTGTTACTGCAAGATGTACCCTAAGTATCAAGTGATTAAGACAAAGGGGGTTTTTTAACTTTATTATTGAATCTGTTCCCTTAAACAAACTGTTCCTCAAAGAAAGAACTAGCATCAAGCTGGAATTTGGAAGACAACATACAATGTGTCATGAAGCAAATTTTTTATAACGGCTTAATTAATAAGTCTGTTTTAATAGCTACTAAGTGATCTGTTTACTAATATACTAATGATATTGTGGAAAGAATATTATCTGTTTTCTGGAGCGTAGTGTTTTTAATGTGTTTTTCAATAGGAAAAATCACTGCTGAATGACGGTAACATTTCTTTGGAGAAGAGTATCATGCTGCTTTGAGAATTGTGTGCGAAAAACAGCCTTTTGTTCTTAAACGTTCAGTATATTACAAAACTGTCTCATACATATCCCAAGTGGTGTAATCTGTTCTACAGAAATGCAGCTACTAATGATACAATTTAATTTCATCCTGCTTGTGAATGATAAACATTTTTTCTATATTCAGTATAGGAAAAGAATTTTAGCTGAAAAAATTTATATCAGAATAAGAAGTTAATAACAGATTAAGTCTTTAATTATTATTACTATTATTTTGAGTTGATACATCCATTTTTTTTCTTGGACGGACTTTTTTGTCCCATCAAATTATGAAATCTATTGGTTTAATCTAGATGAAACTTTATGATATCTGTTATACATTAATTTGGAAAAGATGGCCTGAAAGGATCCTGTATAGTTGGTTTACCTGTGAAACAATGGATTACATAGAAGAAAATAAAACCAAACCAATTTAAATCTTCAAGGAAAATGGCTAATTCTGATATTCTGATAGTTCCTGAAGGTTATTACAGCTAAAAGTGAAAAGCAGTTCTAATTCACACCAAGTAACATCATCAAAAAGACATTTGTTTAGTATGGCCCAAATTTAATATTCAAGTTATGATGTCCTATGTATAGATTCTTGATAAGACATAATTAAATTGTTATTCATTCTTGTTTATTCTAGTTCTACTTCCTTCTATCTCCATTTTTTCTTCTTTTTAAGTCTCAGGAATATAAAATTCTTTGGGACTTCCTGAAAAGTCATATTCAATTTCAATATTAACTGGAGTTTATCACAGGAGTAAACACACATCCTGACTGGCATCACATTTTCAACAATATTTGCTTCTAAAACACTATCATACAGTCATTTATTCCTATCTCTGTGTAACAGATTCTGTTGTTTAGTTTTATGTGAGAAACCACTTAGACTCAGGCATAGGTTTGTTGACTGTGTCCCAGTTTTTATTATGAAGGCTCTGTTGTCTGTGACATTGCATCTGCTTTTATTCAAAGAGCTTGTGATGTAATGTGGCTTATTTTAAGACAAGTAACTTTTTGGTTATCATCTAGTTAGATAATTTTATACCTGTAGTTTGAGAGGCCTGTAAGAAGTTTCTTATAGCCTTAAGTATTTAAATCAAATTGTGATTGTGAATGATGTACAGAACTAAGCAGTTATTTATCAGCTCTATTCCCTAGATTTCCTTACTCTCATTCCAAGATGCTCTAGGTTCATTTTAAAATTTAAGAAATATTTTTAGAATAACTACTTCTAGTGTTCTTCTGGTGGATAGTCTTAGAGGAACATGTCCCTAGAAAAACACACATGGCTCTTGTTTCTAAAGCTTTTCTACCAGTGTAATTTTTTGTGAATTATGAGAGCTTGCAAATCAGACTAACATATTACAAAATTTCTTTTTAAACTGTTTTTGCTTATATTTAAGGCAATTGCAACTGCTCAGACAAGAGTAAATTTTCTGGGACACAAGAATTGGAAATATTTAATTTAACATTAGACTTACTCACTTAGTTCAGTTACACAATCCATGTAGGTATATAAAAAAATGTCTTATATTTTTTTGGTGTTTCTAGCTGACATCTAGAAAAGCCTTTGGTTAGGAAAACTTTAGTTTAGAATTATTTTTGTTCCTGTTTGTTTTGGCCTTGCCACAAGAGTTAGAAATGGATTCTGATGCTTGAAGACTCAACAACTAAGTGTGGGTAAAATTTAGCAGTATCAAAGATTTTCACTGCTCAATATTAATGGTTCTGGCATGCTTTTGTAGCATTGTTAGGTATGCCCTGGAAGTATTTTTCTTGCTTTGTTTTATTTTGTCTTTTTATTTCCTGTTTTTTGTTTTTGTTTTTTGGGTTTTTTTTAAGAGATAGACTTCCTTGTTTTATTTTTTTTAATTTTATTTCCTGTTGGGTTGTGGGTTTTTTTATTTTAATAGAGTGAAACTTCCTTTTATTTGACCGATCATATGGTAAAGTACAAACCAAAAAAGGTGCATGACCAAAACAAATAGGTAGAGTTTTGCAGTTTGGTTTAGATCCAAGTTAAGGATTAAAGGTTTTCTGTATCTTTTTTTATTTCAGTCTTGGGATCTGTCAGCAGCTACCACATGAGTTACTTGGAAACCATAACTTTAAGGAATAGAGTATGCAAGACTGTGCAATGCTATTTATAACAGACTAGAGACTGAACATATTCAGGTCCGTGGCTAGCACAAAAAACTCAAGTGTTTCTTGTGGTAGTCCTGCATTTTTAATGCCTACATTGGTCTGCACAACTGCATGACTGCATTGGTCTGGAGAAGGTAGGAAATTCTCTCCCTTTGAAAATTTTCTGTTTTGTCAAAGCCAAGAGTCTCCTGAAATGTTCTGGCTTTATATCCCCTTTGTTCCTAACACACGTCACACACACACACACACCCCCTAAAAATAAACCAAACCCCAATAACAACGAAATATTTAAAAAAAAAAAAAAACCAAAAAAAAACAAAAAACAAAAACAACCAACCCACACCAAACAAACAAACAAACAAACACCAAAAGAAACCACTCCACAAAGACCACTTGTTATGGGCAAATTGAAATGGGGACACAGTTATATGGTCCTGATCTGAGTCAGTTGCAAATCTATGGAATCAGCCTCTCTCTCCCTCTCCCTTACACCTACTGCAAATTTTAAATAATTAAGTTGGCCAGAGATTCATAGAGATAACTCTGAGGACTGCTAGTGAAGATAATCAGTAACAAAGCCAAAGTAATTTTATGAACACAGTGTTTTCCATTTTCTAAGGATCCGCTGGCCATTCCTAGGTTCAGTGAATATGTTTAGGAGATCTCTGGCAGCTGAAAATGACCTTAAAGTACAACTGGGCTATGGAATGGGATCTTGGTGCAGTCTACAGGTGGCCCTAACCACTTCTCTGTATATGTTTCTCTATCACATCACTGAATGTTTACATTTACACAAGGCTTTAACTCACTAATTAAGTGAATTCAGCTTATGCTGGAGATATGATGCAGAACAGCTGTACAGCATCAAAGAATCTGGCAACTGATGCATGCTATATTAATCTTTTGCCTCCTAATTCAAGAAAGTCCCCAATGTTAGGTATCCAGGTGGAAGATGATTATACAACATCCCATTTGTGGTATGATTATTCCCCAGTCTCCTTCACGGTTAGTTTGGAAGGGAAGAGTAGGCACAGACAGATAGACAGTGCTTCTTTACCTATTTTTTCAGCTTCAATAGACACAGCTTTAGCAACTCATCTATTATACCATATGTTATGACCTATATCTAGGTCATATCTCTGGAGAGTCCAGTGCTGAATAATTTTCTAAATAAGTCTGATTACAAATATCCAACTTTTGGGTATTGTCTATAAAATAAAATAAAAGTTAATTGGGGACTGCAAGGGAAATGAGCTTCAGATTAATAAATCCAATAAACAGGCATCTCAAGGCCTATAACAGTGTGAATTTCCATATTTGGACCTTTGGTAGAGTGTCATCCAGTAATAAAATTAGATATTTTATAATGTGCCTCAAGATATTGCCAAAGGCTTTTAGAAAATAAGAGATTCTATGTGTATCTATGCAATTTAAGAAAATTTGTTGGTGACTGAGAATTCTCTGCAGTTTCTAGAAATGACACCTCTAAATGCATCTTTATGCTATCAACACACTAGAATTTTATGAAAACTAGCAGTGTCCTTATGTGTAATAACAGTAATTTTTTTCTGTTTTGAGGCGCATTGGGTGTCCATCCATCCTCCCTCTTCTTGGTAAATAAAATACTGTCTAAGAGTACAACACATTGGTATACTCTTTCATTAAAAAACAAAACAAAACAAAACAGAACAAAACAAAACAAACAAACAAAAAACACAAAACCACAAAAAAACCCACAACCCAAATCCCCCCCCAAACCAAAAAAAAAACCAACAAAACCCACAAAACCACCAAAGCACACAAAACCAACCAAATCCTTTAGAAACTTTGACCAGTTTGAACTAGTTTTATCAGATGAGTAGAAGTAACAAGAAAAAAAACAAAACAAAACAAAAAAAAAAACCTAAAAAACTAGATTTTAGCAATTTTTGTGAGAACTAGCAACTGAATACTGAGAAGACATCCCCTAATGCTGACAGGTAATGCTGTAAGACAAAAAAAAGCTATATTAGCCTTTTGAGGATCCATACAGATCCTCTTTATGAGGAAACAAAACCTGCAGTAACCAAATCCTTATTGGTTCCACTACTGACAGAAATGGCCATTTTGCAATGCTTCTATGTACATGTTGCAACAGGAATTCAGAAGGTTGAAAGTGTGGGTCTTCAGATTATAAACCACAATGCAGTCCTTCCTTATTTGTCTGTTTCTTTATTTCTAATAGACTCTGTTCTCGTGCACTTGAACACTCCTATTTCCTCTGAAAAAGATTTGAGAAATATTTTTTGATAGCCAAGCTCTCTAGAGCTAGAATGAAACATTAGCTGTGGAATGCAAATGACCCAGAGGCTGTCCTCTCTCTCCTACCTTGGTTTTGCATGTGACATGAACTGTGTTAATTGGATTTACATCAATTTATGAAAAGACATACTGAAATGACGAAAGGAGTATGTAAGGGTATGGGACAGGTTTAAGTTTTGACTTTAAGACTGAAGCTGTTTAAATCAGTAAAATCAAGCCTATGTTTGGGTTAAAAACTCATGAAGTTAAGTAAATGTTCACTCTCATGTTTTGAGCATGTCCTTACATTTACGCAAAAACCAGTTTCCTTACATATATATGTACACACACATTTACACACACATATGCATATATATTTGTTGTGTATGTATATATTATCCTCCATGTTGAAAAACATAGAAACAATCAGAAATTTAAAAAAAAAAAAAAAGTAATATTGCTCGGAAATAATATTCTCTGTAGATAAATGCAAGAGTATAGTAGGTGTGACTCATCAAAACAAATATATTTTGTACATTTATCTAGCAGTAATGGAAAAACAATACTTAGAATTTGAATGTGCTCATTCTTAGTATACCCAAAGCAGAAATTGGTTTATTTTGCACTCAGAATAATTTAATTTTATATTTTATCCTTTTTACTTTACACTGTAATAGACTGTAATAATTAGTCATGCTAGCCAGAGCAATGATATTTCCACCAACAAGAAACTTCTTAAACAGCTCTCCAATGGTCACCTGCAGTTACCCAAATATTTCTTAATGTTTATTGGTATATGTTATTAAAGACCTGATATTCTATAATGTAGGTTTATTTTGACCCTGCAAAAAATCTTGTGTATTTTTCCAGTCTACTCAAACACCAAATAGATAAACTATCATTAAAAAAAAAAAAAAAAAAGGTTAAAAAAAAAAAAAAAAAAAAAAAAGTGTGTAAAGTTAAGTGTTTTACTTCATAAGAGTACCTAATTTAAATGCTCACATGTCTGGAAAACTTGACTTTAATGATACTCTGCAGCTCAGAAAGTACTCCATAATTAATTTTTTTATTATTATTTTCTCCTATTTTTCTCAATTTTTATTGTTTTCCAACCGATTGATATTTCTTAACATTTTTTGAAATATTATCTTACAGAATTAGTGACTTTTGATCTTTATTTGATTTTCTATTCATGCTATCAGATGTGACATTGTTTCTCATTTATAACGAGGTGTTATCTAGGAAAAGTACATTGAGAATTCACTGCTCTTTAGTCATAAAGGGTGAAACTTTAAAATGTTCTGTCTGTGAGGGGTCAGAACATTAAAATCAAGTCACATTAATATTTGAAAATGTCTTGGCTGGTGATAGGACAGATACCCTGAAGTTGCATACACCTTTCAAACAGTTTCCATTGACAGGCAGGGCAAAGATGACAGGTAGGTACCACAAGCTCCATTCTCAGCAAATGTCTTTCTCTCCCTCTTCCAGTACTGGCTATTCTTGACTGATCCAGTAGATGGGAAAAGGACATTTTTAATAGGATTAATCTGACCAAATGTAGAGCTTAAAATATAGGCTGCTGCATCTGAACTAGTCACCTAATCTTCCTTTATAGTCAATGGGAACAGGAAGACACATTTGGTTTAAATTAATGTGATGTCATCTGAATGTACTCATCTATCAGATGAGTCACATCTTAAAAGAGCCTGTTCTCTTCAAGGACTTTAAAGACTGCCAAAAGTGACTTTCTTGGATGTAGACATCTTCCAAATTTAGGTGAGATAAGGTCTGTCTTTGATAATTGACAATATAGAGAGGAAAAATATTTCCATAATGGCTGAAAATTGTATCATTGTAGTAAACACATTATAACATTTTGTAACAACATACAGAATATTTCATATGTCACATAGGAAAGGCTATCCTTCTACTCTTTGACCAAATAAAATATCTTACGTTGTAAGAACTGTGCTGAAAAAAAGGAATGAAAGTTCTATCCTTCTTTTACTCTGATAATCATATATATATATATATATGTTGTTAATATAATTTGGGTACTGACCAAATTATAGCTAGTTTTAGAGCAATATGCTGTGGCAAATTCTTGTACTTGTTGACTCATACAAAAGAAATGTGAACAGTCCTAATTAGTACAGTACTGTATAGTTCAGTGGGAGAGAGAATACAAGACTTTTTTGATACTATATGTAAAAAGGTTCTATTTTACTAACTGTCATTCAGTCAATCAGTTTATTAAACAATACAGACAAGACTTTGGTGAAGGACACATTCTAAAGTGTTTATAGCTGTATTTAGTGAACTAGTATAGGGCTACCCATTCTTGTGTTATTTAGCTGAAAAAGTTTAAAGTTCTGAAATAGAAATGATTTTATGTCATGAAGTGCTAGACACTATTTAAAGTCAACAAAATATGCCCAAGGACATTGAGTGTGATATCTTGCCCTGTCATCTGTTTTTCTCATGCAGCAGAGTCTATTTGACTAGCTTGCTGGATGGGAAACTCAGAAATTAAATAGAAGAAAATAGAAACCAAACTTTGTTCATTTTTATTTTGAGGACAAGGTACTTTCAAAGTTATGTAGAACTCCAGGACTCTGACACACACAACACAGAGCTGAGAATAAGCAAATACAAACATTTTTATAGCTCACTTTGAGGAAGCTGTGATCACCAGTCTTTTTCATGTTAAGAATTTAGAAATCATTTTATCCTATAGCTGACAGTAAAACTGCCTCAATCACTAAAAACAGATTTTTAGAAACAAGCAGATATTTACTTACCTAAGAAAGGTACAACACACTTAATCCAGACTACACTTCAGCCACTGGCTGTATTCTAACCTCATTTACATTAGTTAAAATAACATGAAGTCATTGATGTTACACAGTGTGAATCCGGGGAGAAGCAATATGTATATAATTATAGGGATTTACTTATAGGGTCTCCAATATGTAATAAGCACAGCATGCTATTGTTTGACGAAATAGTGTAGCTGTGAGATTTCGGCAATCTATAGACTTAATGAGTGCTGTTACTATGTACTTTACCCTTAACTGTCACATATGGATTTAGATATTGCTGAGGTACCTCAGACTGTATTTATTTGGCAGCTATCTAATATAGTGTGTGTATATACACACCAAAATAAAAATAAAACAAAACAAAACCAACCCAAACTACTACAGTTATTTATATATTAATATATATGGCTTTATATCAGTATATACATATATGGCTATATATCATCATATACAGAAATACACTAATGGATCTTTTTCCCCGAGAGTATGTAATCAAGTCTAGTATATTTGTACACTGATATAGATGTGTGTGTGTGTGTGTGTGTGTGTGTGCGTGTGTAATTTCCCTCTAGAACATTCTCTTTGCTTTTTTCTGTGATGCTCACTTCTTCAGAAAATCAACGTTGTTTTGCCCTTTATGGGATTTAGATGAATAATAATCTTAGGAAAAGTCATGTAATCTATTTTATATGGTTTTTTAGGCTCAGATGAATCACACTCTGGAGGTACCTTTTCCTCTCACCTAAGTACAAAGAGTTTGTAGGGTAACTTTCTTAGCCTTGAACACCTACTAGCTAGTTTTCTATGAATGCAGAAAAATATCTCCCAAAATAATGCAGACAGTAATTTATTATTTTAAGCAGAATAAGTTTAAATTAAATACCAGAGATAAAATATAAAGCAAAACAATTAAATCTTGTTTGAATTGTAATAGTAGAGTAGAAAGTTAGAAATAAAAGCTGGTGGAAAAGGCTTCATGTGTTTTCTTCTTGTGCATTATCAGTAGTTGGAGGTTCTTACATTTGGAAAAATATCCAGAATCATGATCAGTTAATGAATTCCCCACTTACATAGAGACAGAGATAGAGATTATATAGGCACAGATATAGATATTTTAGAGAGTCATCATAATTACCAAACCACTGTAATCTTTTCTGAGAACAGAAACTGAAGGTAACAATTGGTTTGGCCACAGCTTTAACAATATTTAGAAAAAAAAATGTCATGCTTCCTTACACATTTGCACTGCTACATAATTTTGGAGGCACTTGAAGTTGGCTAGGATGCAACTTTTTCAACATGAGAGACACCCAGAATTTAACTGCTTGTGACTTCTTAAAATCCTGATCTAAACAGCAACACTTTACCCCTTGCCAAAGCCCTGACTAATCTAAACCACACCATAATTCCTTGTAATGGAAAATGTATTAGGCTTGTTTTGTCCTTTCCTACCACAATGGAACATTCATAAATTCAGCACAAAGCACAGGGGATGTAGCTGATTTCAGTCAGCTGGATGAAAGATCTGGATGTGTTGGACAACAGTCTTGGGGTTAGCACTCTCTCCTGGGAAGAAAATGATAGAAATTCTTAGGCACAGAAAGGATTCAAAACTATATTTCCTAAGAAAATGACCTCCTTCAATAAGTTAATTAAGAAGGTAGGCTGATCCTTTAGTCATAAGGCTATAGCTTTAGGCTGAAGATACTAATCTGAGAGTCCTTGATAACTGGAATATATCTATTTTCATGTAATGTTAAAGATATTAAATATTATGAGACCTGAGAATTGAAGTCTAGTTGACAGTCGCTGCCTGAATAGGTAGTTCCCAGAAACCAGATCTTGCTTCCATTTTTCTTCCAGTAGTGCTTTTTATACAGTGTCATCTACAGGTGAAGATAGACTGTTCTTCTTTTATGTTTTATACCTGGAAATTACTTGCTATAACTACTATCCTTGAATGCAGTCATGGTTCATTTGAAGAAGCCAAAATTTCCATTTCTTAGATGACTGTTATGTAAAAAGCAGGTATTACCATTATTAAGCTCTGTTCAAAAAGATGTTTATTCTCTGAAGAACTTTCAATGATCTGCATAGTCAGTGGACAGAGAGTTATTAATCTAAGCTTAAATGAGGGAATGAGGATGGAATTTGAGACGTTGCTGTGCCTGGCATGCCCTATTTGTTACTGCTATGCTGTCTTTCTATATTTCCTTGCAAGCACTTTCTACTCCCCCGCAGCTTTGACAATATGAAAAACACTTTGTATGTGAAATCTCTTTTTATCACTGACACCCAAGTTAGCTCCAAAACAGGCATTTTCAAAGTGGTTTGCTCTGCTTCATAAGGAACTCTGCACAGAACAGCTAGTGTGCATCTATGAACATATAAACAATAATGAAATTACTAAATGAGAAATTATTCAGGGGGGAACTATGAATCTGTATGAGAAGGTATTAGCAACAGCCAAACCCTTCTTTCATTTATGATGAGCATACCTATTACTAGTTTCTCACAAAAATCCAAGTATCTGTCATAGACATAAAAGCCCTATGTTGATATAGCATAATCAACATTGCACTAGTATCATAGAGTAGTAGAATCATAGATTAGTTTGGGTTGGAAGGGATCTTTAAGGTCATCTAGTCCAACCCCCAAATGTTTTCAAAGGTTATGAAATATCATATATATGGAAGCCAAAATACCTTAAATCTTA
Organism: Athene cunicularia; assembly: GCF_003259725.1. Classification (NCBI taxonomy): domain Eukaryota; kingdom Metazoa; phylum Chordata; class Aves; order Strigiformes; family Strigidae; genus Athene; species Athene cunicularia. The sequence goes on from NW_020799092.1 coordinate 59,939,681, forward strand.
TGTGCTTACACTTTGATACAGTCGTCTCCTATATAGTCACATTTTTCCTACGCTTTGTCCCATGCAGCCTCTCATTCAGTAAAGGATAGAAAGCTCTTGCGACATAAGACCACTGATTAATATTTGATTGCATTTTATTAATAATTAGGTTTTAAGCCTATTATCCAAACTCTGCTTTTAAGAAAGAAATAAAACTTTCCTTATGTACTTTTCATGGTATTCATCACTTGATAGAATGCTGAAGTTTTTCAGAGATTTTAGTACATGTTTTTATAACACTATTTTTCCCTTATCTCTCCAGTAGGTAAACTGAGCTGGATGCTAGAATGAACACAGTAAGGTTCTGACCCTATTTAAACAGTTTATGCATGATGTGTTACATCTTACTTTTCTTTAAATATAATATGTAAGATAAAAGCACAGGCCTGATTAATTTATATGACTCCATGCTTTTGTCAGAATTTCTGCCAGAAAAAGTCAGATTCTTAAGGCAGTCACAAGCAGCATATAGACTGTAGGGACCCACAAAAATTCAGTTAGCTGTTTTGCCTAGCATTACATGGAGTTTCATGGCACAGTAAGAAACAGAACACAGTTCACTAGGTCATTGTTCAACTACCCTAACACATAAAATTTTCTGTGCCTTTCTTCAATTCTCAGCCTTGTTTACTAAAAGAAACACTTGATATCTTTTATGATAATCTTATTCTGACATAATTTGTTGAGATCAAACATTTAGAGAAACGATGATTTCAGCAGATCTTCTGAAAAAACAGGCCAGTTTTGAAGCTTACTTTTTCTTCTGTTTTTGTCTAGCTCCCTTGTCTGTCTTTGTTGCTTTTTAGTTTTAGGCCAGATTGTCCACACACTCCTCTTAGGGTCAGGATCATAAAATATTCTATCCTCCGGTTCCCAAGACTCCTGATTTTTCAGCTGCTTGAGCAAGGAGACTGGGAAGTTTCCAAAACCTGTTATCTCCATTTTCACAGAATCACAGAATCATCTAGGTTGGAAGGGACCCTGGAGATCATCTAGTCCAACCGTTCGCCTAGCACAGTTCCCACCTACAGCAGATCCTTAAACTCTAAATTGACCCTACTCTTGAACACCTCCCCAGGCAGCCCATTCCAATGCCTAACAACCCGTTCTGTAAAGAAATGCTTCCTGATATCGAGTCTGAACTTTCCCTGGTGCAACTTGAGGCCATTACCTCTTGTCCTATCTCTTGTTGCTTGCTTAAAGAGACTCATCCCCAGCTCTCTGCACCCTCCTTTCAGGTAGTTGTAGAGGGCGATGAGGTCTCCCCTCAGCCTCCTCTTCTCCAGACTAAACACCCCCAGTTCCCTCAGCCGCTGCCCGTACGACCTGTGCTCCAGACCCTGCACCAGCTCCGTTGCCCTTCTCTGGACACGCTCGAGTCATTTAATGTCCTTTTTGTAGTGAGGGGCCCAAAACTGAGCACAGGAATCGAGGGGCGGCCTCACCAGTGCCGAGTCCAGGGGTCAGATCCCTTCCCTGTCCCTGCTGGCCACGCTATTGCTGACACAAGCCAGGATGCCATTTGCCTTCTTGGCCCCCTGGGCACACTGCTGGCTCCTGTTCAGCTGGCTGTCAATCACACCCCCAGGTCCCTCTCTGACTGGCAGCTCTCCAGCCACTCCTCTCCAAGCCTGTAGCGCTGCTGGGGGTTCAAAATCATTTCACTACAGATTTTCCCCACACATTCACCTAGAGACAGATCCTCAGCTCACCACAATTTAATCACACACAGTAGAAATTTTGTGTTAGTTTCAGGCCAGCAAGTTTGATGCCTTGGCATAACATTCAGCCAGTGGGGCCCTACTGCCCTCCTGTTTGTGAATTCTGTCATTTCCTGTAGCAGTCCTGTGGCAGCCTCTGCTTTGCCCTGGGCCCTAGCAAGTCCCTGCATGGTATCAGGTATGGCAGCTCCTGGAAGAGGGCAGCAGAGGAGCGGGTGATGCCCAGCTCAGCGGGTCTCAGCCAGAGGGGTCAGTCTGCCAGGGCAGCCCCAGCTCACCATGCAAGCTAGTGTGCAATCTGTGTGTCTCCGTGGCCAACTGCCTCACAGACAGCCAAGAGATCTGTGTGAGTAGAGGAAAGTGTGGAAACAACCATTTGTCAATCTCAATAACAAGAGTATCAAAAATGCATGCATAAACCATCAAAAAGACAAGTATTGTAATATGTAAAGACTTGATCACACTTCCAGACAGGTAAAGAACCCTCTTTCTTGGTGCCGTTAATGGGGTCACCTGCAGGTGTTCATTCAAGACTAGTTTGAAATTCCTTTCCTCACTATTCCAGTAGAAAGGTGATTTATTAGTACGACAACTTTAGACATCCTATTAGATATACTGTTAGAATATTATTACTGTATCACTTCTTAATTTTTCAAAAAAATCTATTTGCTGCAAGTTTTTGTAGAGAAATTATATCCAGTGAAAAATTAAAGTAATATTTTTGAAAGACTGCTCAATTTTTCCGACTGGCAGTATAAAACCTTTTTTTTAATGATCTCCTAAGTGTTTCTATTATTGAAAGATTTTACTCCAAAATTGCTTCTGACTTAAAATATTCTGTCTTCAAGTTATTCATTAAAAAGTAATTTATACCTGTGATAAGTAAATATTAAAATAATAAGGTATACATATTTACAGTAAAAGAGTCCACTTGGTTTTCCTCTTTGTTTTGGTTTGGGGTTTTGTTTTTTAATTTTTGCTTTTATTTCTTTCTTTCATTCTGTTTCTTTTTCAGAGCTTCCATCTATGTATATATTTATTTATTTATTTTTAATTAAGGTCTCAGTTACTTTTAGTTTAGTTGAAGTCTGAGTTACTCAGTGTCACACAAGCTTAATCACAAAAGCAGCTTACAAGACTGGGAAAAAAACAACCAGTGATAACTTATAAATAGGTATTTAATATGCTGTTATTCTTAGACAAAGTGAGGAAAGTGAATTTTACCTGAACACTAGCACCTGAAGAACAGTCACAGAAGAGATTGATAGCTACACAAAATGCACCAGTATATTTTGCATGGGTTAATGTAACTATTTATCATATTATTTCCAGTGTTCTTCTTAATTTTTCATGGAAAAGTATCCTTTTGCAGATCATGATATTAAGATACAGAGGACACAGATAGTGTAATTTGTGTTTATATTCAGGATCAAAACATGGGTAAACTCAGGGACCACATAACCACCCTCTGGATATTCTTCACAGTGTAAAGTTACAAACGTGTTTTTTCTTTATATTATTAAAATTAAGTAATTTTAATAATGTATTTTCTTAGGAAGTAAGAGGAATTTCTCAGGGGAAAAAAAAAAAATGTCTCACTCAACTTTTATAAACATCTATAAAAGGACAAAACAAAAGGCTGCAATTACAGTTTACCTATAATAAAACAACATAATTCAGAAAAGTTGGGCATAGTTCAAAAGAAGAATTCTTCACATTCATTATATTTCCCATAACACAGGTTGAGTTATGTGACATTGTTTTTGTTATGTTATTTGTATTTTTGTTGCTAAATCAGAAGACTAGTGGACTCAATTAGAGCTCCTATAACACAAAGGTTTAAAAAGTACACTTCAATCATTTTTGTTGCTTTGCTGAATTGGGGGTATTTGCTTTAAACTGTATATTTAGGATTATGTCCACAGAGCAAAATATTCTGACTCGAGTAATACCTACATAAGTTAAAATAATAAACAATAATTTTTAATTTCTCTTTCTTTCCTTCACTCTCTCTCACATATATTTATATACACACACATATACAAAACTGAAGTTGTTAAAATTTACCATTTTCTTATAATACCTTTTAGAAAATTGTGTTATTCTCAGGAATATATTATAATACAAAATATATTATTTATTTTATATTAATAAATACATATTAATGCATTATTCAGGCAGTATAAACATATTTTATAATTATTTGGGTTAATGCTCTATACTGTAGAAAAACACAGCTAATAAAAATTTATAGTTACATAATTGGAAAAAATCACAAAATATTCACTACTCAAGGCGTATCAGAACATACATGTTAGGAAATATGACTCTCTAATCGTATGTCCCAGTAAGCATTGTAAAATTCAGTGTTCTGTAATCCTCTGAATCTCTAACTACAGTTCCTGTTCACAGCACCTGCCTAGTAGCAGAAACATGTTGCAGAAGGAAGATATTCTGATATGTTAATGTTTCATGATTTTTCTTATGCATTTCATTTAACCTTAGTTATATAACATGTAAGTTTGCTCTCAGTAGAATCATGTCTTTTAACAAGAATAAGATGCACTAGGATATTCTTTCTTTCCTTCTTTTTTCTTGAAACAATTGGTTCATAAAGAGACCAAACTCTTCTTTGATTTAACTGGAAAGAAGTAATTACACTTGTATGAGAGGAAGAAAAAAAAAAATTATCTGATGTCTAACATGAATGACATTTCTGTATCTTGCAGAGCTCCGTACACAACAGGCTGGAAAGAAGGCAAAAAAAATCTTGGGAGACCTGTCACAAAAAAAATTTCCTCTCCTGAGGAAGGTGTTCTTTGGAAGCTGATACAGGGAGATTAAGATGATGGATGATGACAGTCTAAACAGTATGTTGTATTTCATTGATCATATGTGTAAAGCTGAAAGTCACCTGGAACTTTTTCAGTCTTTCTCGCTTCAGTTATGATACATTTCTTTAAGGCCCAGCACAAAAATTTAACCTAAGTTGAATCAGAGATTTCACAGTAATAATACTGACTGGTTTTTATCTTTCATATCACATCAGACAGTGCTGACTGATCACTAACAACTTTTCAGTATAAACAAATTGTCAAGTAAAATTTGAGAATTATTTATTACACAGAGAAACTGCTGGTTTTTATTGAATCCTTCATCTTTTTCTCTTTTTCTTCATTTGTTTCCTAATCATACAAATGGATTATAAGCATTCAGTTATCTGGGTTTCTCTACCTGATCTTGTATATGGTGTTATCACTGGAATGCTCACATGGTAAAATTAACTGAGTGGCTAAATGGCAATGAAAATGTTGATTTTCACAGCTCATTTTTTAAATAATTTTATCTGTGGCCAACCACTGTTTTTTATATTTTATCCTGTGTAATAAGGTATTAATAAGGTATTATTGACTTGGATGATGGGATGGAGAGTACTCTGAGTGAGACTGCAAACATGACTCTGTGGAGTGATCACTTACTAGAGGTTCAGTATGGCTTCACCAGGCTGGAGAAATAGTTTGACAGAAAACTCATAAAGTTCAACAGAGGCAAATGCAAACTCTTTCATCTGGCTTGGAATAACTACATGAACAATACAGAATGGATAGAAAGCAGTGCCAGGGAAAAGGAGCTGATATACAACACCTTGAATTAGTTGAATATTTATAGCAAAGGCTGCCAGCAGTGTTGCCAGCAGCTCAAGGGATGTGCACCTTCCCCTCTGTTTAACACTTGTGAGACACATCTGGTGTATTGTATCCAGTTTTCGTCTCTCCCACACAAGAAAGACATTGACAGATTGACAGACTGGAACAAGTCCAGTGGAAGACCAATAACATAATTGAAGGTTCATGACTTGAAAGGAAAGGCTGAGAGAACTGGGTATATTCAACCTCAGGAAAACAAGACAACCAATGAGAGGGTAGAGAAAACAAGGCCAGATTCTTTGCTCCAAGGTACACAAAGATAGGAAGAGAGGAAATGGATGCAAGTTGGAGCAAAGAAATTCTGATTTGGTAAAAAAAGGAATTTTTTTTTTTTTTATTTTTTTTTTTTTTTTTCACATAAGGATGGTCAAACACTAGAACAGGTTGCCTGAAAATGTTGTGGCATCTCAATCCTTAAAGATATTAAAAACTCAGCTGTTCAGGTCCCTGAGCAACCTGATCTAACTGGACTTTTTATGACTGAAGGGTCAGACTAGAAGACCTCCAGACACCTCTGTAACCTAAAATATGATTTTCTTAAAGGAATCCATACTTCTTCCTTAAAAATAAAATAACTTACTACTTACAAATGGTAACAGTCAAAACTTTTTTTGTTTCTGCAGCTTGTACTTTCCCCTTTATTGTTCCACTGAAGTTGCTAGATAGTGTATATACTCTAGTTCCTAGTCGTTATATAGCCATTAAATCACTTGTACTCCAAAGAAACTTGCATTCTCATCTCATTCCCCAGTTTTCTCATATTGTATTATTGTCCCCAAGCCTCCTGTGATGCTAACTAATGAAAATGGAAGGGAAAAAAATTATTACATGATAGTAATATGACATCTCTGACTCCTGTTGACTGTGAGTTGGTATCTCTATCAAAATTAGGATCCTAGTCTATAGCTTTTACTCTCATCTGAAATCTTCTGAGGCACAAAATTTCTTCTTTTTAGATTTTAATAGACAGAATAGATTTGGGAAATCATATTACATTGATTCTTTACAGCATAACATTACTGAGTCCATTTTATTGATATATTTATAGACAATCACATCTTTGAAGGTCTGAAAATCAGGACTGAAGAAATCTGATTAGAATAAGTAGATTTTGATCTTGCCGGTATGATAGCATCACAGATTAGTTGTCTTTCATCTGTTACAGTTGTCTCCTATTGTACTCACTTGTATATACAGACACTGTTACACACTCCTGCTGATGCACCATGCACTCTTTTGTTTTTTGTATGGACTCGATGGATTTAGATCATTGGGTGACTGCTTTGAAAGTGTGTGGTGTGAGTATGAACTGTTGGCACTACACAGAGAGCTGAATATGTTAGCATCAAGGACTCTGATCTCAAGTCCCACTAGAATCAGCGTGAATTTATCATCTGAAAAAAAGCAAGTTCCTGACAGAACTAGGTCCTTACAGTCTCAGGACTCAGCCAAAATACTTTTCATCTCATGAAAAACTGACAGAGTTTCTTCCCCAACAGATGAAACCTGAAAAGTATGATTATGATTACCTGAAGAGAGATCTTATGCAACAGCCATTCTATGTGATATTACAAGCAGCAGAAAAAAACTGGGTGGGATAATGCTATCACTATGTTACTGGCACCCCATGGGAGACACATAGTGAATAAAAGCAGTGTACTGATAGCACTAATTAACCAGGGGTATCACACTACTGAATGATGCAGAAGAAAAAAAAAAAATATTGAGGAAAAATAGAAGCAAAGCAAGCAAGACAGGACAGAAAAGAGTTGAGGGAACGGGCAGAACTGAAATGGAACAAATTATGTCTCAAGGACAAGGATGCTTGACCAAACTGATCATCTTGAAGGGAAAACTAAACCATTGATTCAAAAGAAAAAAAAACATATCAAAATCAGATTGAATACTTGTATTCTCATAGAGGTAAATGGAAGCAAGATGGAAAATGTGAAAAGAAAGAGAAAATTGTTATCCTTAAGTTACCAGCCCTACAGTGATATAAGGAAACATAGAAATTGTATATGTACTGAAATAACTGCAAAGCTGGACACATTATAGCAGTGAAAAAGGAAAACCTGGGAGTCAACGGATGCTAGCACCTGCATTTTTAACTAAATTCAGCCATATAAATGGTAGTTCTTGACAGACGTTAAGTCTTATCTGCCTTTCTGCCTTTGGGTGTCTAAGCCAAAATTTGGATTCTGAAATAAATATGCAAAGCACTTTTCTTTTTGACACAGATACAGAAAATTTTGAGGTAATATACTTGCGAATGGAAGACTCTAAAATCCACCCTGCTTTTTGGTGATATTATCATAAAAACAGCACTATAGTTATAATCTGTTTATAAAGGAACTCTATGTGTGTAACTGGGAATGGGCAACAGTGAATCTAAGTGTATTGGTAATTAACGGGTAGCTTGTAGCTAGTGCTGAAGATTGCACTCATAAACTTATCTTTTCTTACATAGGAAATGCTTTCTGATCACAAACTCTGATCCTGGTTCATTTAAACTGCATTTACATTATTGATTCTATTGGATTACTTTCTGATACCCATCGAAATTAGTAAGAGCCATCACATGTGCCTCTAACATTCATAGTGCCTTTAAGAAGAGCATTAGGAAATGAAATTTTTAGTTGTTTCTTTTTGGAGAAGAGTGTTAAAGAGAAAAGCAGGAGAGAATGACAAGAAGAGGGGACTGAAGAGTGATACAGATGACTGCAGGTAAATGACAGCTCACTTTAGCTCCAGGTATCAGTATCTTGGCTCTGTGAATCTGGAATGACAGGCTGAAACTGGTGATGAGCATATAACACGGATACTGCAGGCAGCATTTGCTTCTTTGGGTCAGTGAAAATGTGATACCAAAAGTTCTGGAAGTGTCTGTTGTCTGTTGCCTCCTCTTCTGAGGCTTTCCCAGACTTGGGATAGATTCTTAAGGAAATTAACAGAAACCTAAACAATGGCATGACAAAACCAAGAGATTTCTGTATTGCCAGCAGAAGAGAGGACTAAATTTGTCTAGATTTTATGAATTGACTCTCTTTTATACTTAGACCTCTTCTTTCTGCTTTGACATCTGGACTTTTCCCAGAATGAATTGTGGATTCAAGCCAAGATGAGTGTGAGAGTGGGAAGGTCAGTGATATCCTTTCATGTGATCTGGTTTCTGAAGTAAGACATGTGGTCCAGACAGGAAATACAGTTTGGATTGTAAACTGCAAATTTGTCTTCAGTAAAAGTGAATCAGTCTTCTCAATTACAACAAAAAACTGAAATCAGAAAGACTGGGTTTATTTCACTTATCAAACTAAATCAGTAGATAGGACATGGGGCCCTTTCTTCCCTCCCTTTTAAATAATGAAAGAGTTGTAATATTATTGAATGTAACTTAAACATGCTATTGCCAGCAGCTGTTCTGATGATTCAGCCCAAAACTGGCTCTGTTGTTTTGTACTATTCTTTCCAATTAGTACTCAAATTGTATTTAATTTAATTTTATTTTATTATGAAAGTTTAATTACACTAGCAGTAGTCACCTCCATTTGATCTTAATTTCTCTGATACCATTATTATGATGGTCAAGGCAACTTTAAGTGAAGAGAAGACTGTGAGACATAGAGAGGTTGTAGAGATTTTCTTTCTGACAGTATAATTCAGTCACTGGAATAAGCAGACTTGTATAATGTAATATTTGTGTTGCAAACCAATTTGTACTCCTGAGTTTTTATCCGTTTTAGTTTAGCTCTTGCTAAAGGTCAAGGTATGTTTCTCTGAACAGAAAACAACTCAGGATCGTCAGGCTGACACAGCATATTATAGTATCATACATACTCTTGCTTCCTAAGCTCTGCCAAACTTTGGATAAATCTGAACATATCAATTTTTATAAATAACATTATAAAAAATGAAAACATGCTAAGTTAACAATGTTCCAGTAGCTCTCGTCTAGGTATTTGCTAATATGAGCCCTCAAGATCTAACCTGATTCTAAAAATTAAAAAATAGTAAATTTATAGAGAGAGGATGGCTCAAACAGGTACATTACCATTTCAGTGCTTCATCTACTTTACATAGGAATTACAAGTGAGTGAAATAACACACTCTAAATATATATAATTTTAAGTTATTGTTGGTTTAGCCACATGAATGTGAGAATATGATGTGTGGGAGATATTAAGTACAGGGCAAATCATGCAGAAACTATAAAACTCAGTGTGGTGATGGACACATGTTTGTTAGAAGTGGTCACACAGCCCACAGTCCAGACAACAGGTTTGGAATGGAACTGATGCATTTCTAATGAGTGATCTTCCTTGGCTGAAAAATTCACCTCTTATGTAGGCTGGAACTTTCAGGCTAATTTGGCAATCAAAGTGGTGTTTGGCAACAAAAAGAGCCTTTGATCATGAAGCACTTGCACAACTAAGGATGTATTTGTTGGACTTCAAATCCTCTCAAATAATCAAATGAAGAAGAGGAGTTATAAGCATCAGATTACCCATTTACTGAAGCATGGGTTCTGTTCACTCCCCAACCTGAGTAGGATTGTTTCAAAGGTTGGTGACGTCATTTGGATGTTTCACAGTCTAAAAAGTGATGGTCTGTTACCAGTTCCTCATATACGAGATTTCTCTCTCTCATAATTTGGGAATAAACAAATCAGTTCTGTTGCTGCTTCATCATTGATGCCCTGTGAATACTGGAAGATATACCTTGTGCTAGTATCAATGTCTTCCATCCTACAGTGAAAGTGTTCATTCAGGTAACTATGAACACTCAGTTACCCAAAACCCTAATATATTGTTTGCATTGTTGTCTTCCACAACATATTGAAATATATTTCAATAACACTTTTCTTTTACTTATGTTTCATTCCCTTGCAAGAATGTACGCTCAGTACCAGTAGGAAACAGTAGCATTTTCTACTTAACTAGTGATTTTCTAAGAAATGCAGTACTGCAGAAAAGAAAGGAGATAAGGAACTAAAGTCTCTCATTATTGTTGATCAGTACCTTGCATATGTCCACTATTTTACATAAACATATATATGTATGCATATGTATGTATGCAGATTACTTATTATAGTGTTTAGTTATATTAGAAATTCTATGTCATTATCAAATAATACCTGCCCAACTCACAAACATAATAATACCAAATTCATCAAAATATTTTCTTATGTATTTAAGACATGGTTTAGTGGTGAACTTGGTAGTGTTAGGTTACCAGTTGGACTTGATGATCTTAAGTGTCTTTTTCAATCTAAATGATTCTATGATTCTATTTCAGTGTTTTCCTGAGAAGGCAGCTGAGAGAAGTATTACATGTCAGATTTCTCATTGAGAGCACAGTGAACGTATTCTACAGTAGTAAAATCTTTCACAAGTATATAACAAGCAGAAAAATCTGTATTTCACAAAGAATGTGTTCCATCAAGTTAGTGGTTTCAGGTTTTATTATCATCTTCTACTGAATTTTTTTGGACATGATAATGATATACAACAAATTAATATCCATGCAGCAAAAGCAATTTCTTATTCCTAGGAATTTATTAATCCTTGAAATTGTCTTTATTATTATGAACTTTTAATATGTTAGTGGTTTGCATTTTCAAAAAAAATTTGTTTACAGCCTTAAAAGATATGTACTGGTTTTTTTTTAATATTGAATAAGTAATATTTATCATATTTTCTTATTGATATATGCTGATTATATCTTTACAATATGTTTTACATTTTCTCTCCTTGTCTACAGCATTTAATAAACCCCTCTAGCTCTATTAAATCAAAGAAGACCTGTTCATCAGTTACAGAGAGTAGGATTCCATTTCAGTAAATAAATACAAAAATATAAAGGATTATCAATCTATCTATTGATTTATCTATTGATCTACCTAGCTATCTACAGGATAGCACCCAAATATATTCTGGTTCAGTCCTATGGCATCAATCACCTTGTCATGTGGGAAAAATGGAGCAGAAAACACACACATATCTTTTGAATAGTCTTCACTTCACAGGGTTGTATTGTAAAAGATACATATAACTACAGTAGCAAAATATAAGGAATCAAATGTAAAAGCAATGCTCTTTGTCTACCAAAGGAAACAGAAGAATTGCCACAGGTAAGTAGTGGCATTGATCAGGCATAGCATCCTTAAACCAGGGGCAATACTAGAGCATTTCCTCTCTTTTTTCATTTCCTTCCTCTTCTTGTAGAGACTGTGACCGTCATTTCACTTCCTTGTTATTACTTTAGTTTTGGCAGCATATGTGTAATGATTTACATATGCTGCATGTGCAGTTTTTGTTCACTTTGTTACACAAAACATCAGCTCTGTCCAGCTTTCGAGGTTGCATTCCTTTTGTGATCAGTGATTGACTGTTTCTGATTTGCAGCTATTATCTCCAGAGTCCCCGGTATCATCTGTGCCTGTGTTCTCAAAGCTTCTGTTGTTATCTTCTCCTCACACACTTAGGGCACTATGTTACAATCTATACTGTATCTATCTTGATAGATAGGTTGTACTCAAGTGTGTGTGTGTGTGTGTGTATGAAATTATAATTTTCTTTTGCCAGTGTTAGTCTTATATTCCATCATTACCTGTTATGCTGTCAATTTTGTCACAAGTACTTCTGGGCATAAGATTGAGGCTTCAGCAAATTAAATCATGACAAGGGAAAGGTTATCTGGGATTTTGAGTGAGTAAAAGAGCGTAGAATAAGCTGATTTATAGCATAAGTTGAAGCAATGATAGAAATAAAAGAAAGGACTTTTTGCTGAGGGTGTGTTCAGACTGTGAAGAAGGTATACAGAGTACCACAACCTCTGGAATACACTGAAGTCCCATCAGCCTCTTCCTGCTCATGGTTTTCCTATGCAGAAGAATTGACTATTATCATGAAGTCAGGACATGGTAATGATCCAGTTTTGCATCTGTGATCATAAGCCAGGAAATGCTGTTCTGTCACACTGCATATAAAGAGACAGACTGAGCAGATATCCTGTCTGGACTACTTAGTACTGCATCAGAGAACTAAAATTATTTCATGGTAGATAAAATAGGAAAAAAATCAGGAACTGACAAAGCCCCATATTAGTGGCGGTTCTGGAGCTTTTTAGCTACTGAATCATGTTACACAATTCAGAAGAATGCATCGGCCCCTACTAGTGACTGGACGCTGGTGTTGCATTAGTCCTCTCAATATGCACCTGTAAAATAACCAGGGTTTTTTGGTTGTAGGATGGAAATGGCTATTAGAAAAAGACTGAAAACATGATCAATTTTCTGGACCTGAAATATATCTGCAGGAAAGACATTCATCTCACTTTGCTTCACTTTCTCATACTTTTGTTAATCATGTTTAACAGCAAAATATCACGTCTAGGATAATACTGTCACTAAAATTCAATTCAATGTTGATATGGAGATGTTTAAAAAAATGCTACAATCCACTTAGAGTTCCAAAAAGGACTTTGTCATTGATATTCTGAATATTACAACACATAATTTACTGGCAGGTGGTCCCTAGAGCAGGGTTCACAGCTCACAGATGTCCTCAGGAAGTGTCAGCTGCATAAATACAGGATAGGAAATAACTGGCTTGGTAGTTCTTCAGAAAATAATTTAGATCATGAATCAACAGTAGCATGCTGTCAAGAAATAAAATAAGCATCACATATATTATATGAACAGGACTCCATCTTAAAAAAAAAAAAAAAAAGAAGAGGAAGGAAGGAAGGAAGGAAGGAAGGA
>NW_020799092.1:59952959-60012253 GCF_003259725.1 Athene cunicularia
AGAAAGAAAGAAAGAAAGAAAGAAAGAAAGAAAGAAAGAAAGAAAGAAAGAAAGAAAGAAAGAAAGAAAGAAAGAAAGAAAGAAAGAAAGAAAGAGGGAAAAATTTTCATTACACGTAGACAGAGAGATGACTTCAAGTCCTGAAGGTGCTCAATCCTCAGGAACATAAAAGACCTTCAAAAAGTAAGAGAATAATGTCTCATGGCAGATGGGAAATAAGAAATAGCTTAAACTGCAGCAAGACAGTTAAGGTGTTGCTAATAATAAGGATGATAACCATTAAACAGACTGCCTGGCAAAGTTATAGTCTCTGTCACTGAAACACCTTAGGATCAGGTTAAGTTAATATTGGGGGGGGAAGACACACACACACACACACCCCCACACCCCCGAAAAATATATGGAAAGAGAGAGGGAAAGTAAGGACGGGAAGGAGGTTGCCAGACTATATTAATTTGTGAAAGTGAAGATCAGATTTTTGTCTCAATTTCAAATATGTGCATTTGAATACTATATCCACTAATACTATATTGAGTGACCTTTTCCTGAAGTATATATCACTGCCTTCATCTAGGATCAAACTATAGATTTCATAAATTCTAAAATAATGTCCTAAGCATATTATAGAAAATAATTCTCTGCTTATTTCTTCTCTATGGTCATATGAATCCTTAAACGTGTTTGCTCAAATGGTGAGTGAGGTATATGCTCTCTCTTTAGCCCCAGATCTGGTTGTTAGGGCATTCCCATGAAGGACAGAGCTTTCATCTTTATCCTGGCAGAAGAAGATGTTGAATTTGGTCTCCTGGTGTCTGAAGTTTGGATGCATGTTCTAGATTATTTTGTGATATTTATGTAAATCCAAGTTCTGTTATCTTTAGTTTCCCATGAATTTATTCAGTATTACTGTTACTTCAAATATTAAATAAAGCAAAAAAGTTTTTAACACTAAACCTGCTATTCAAAGTACTGGGTTTTTTTAATGACATTTGCAGATTTTGCACTGAAATAACATGGTTTGCAACTTTTATTACCACTAGCCGAAGTTATAGGTTTATTATTGAAAATAACATCATTGTCAATAGTTTTTCTTTTCAGATGCTTGAAATTAATATGCAATTTTCTTAAAGCAAAAATTTCAATACTAATATCCATGAAATATTGATGGTCAAACAGAATGCCATTTCCAATAATAGTCTTTATAACAGCTCTTAAAAGAGGAAATCTTGCCTATTTTCTGTGACCAATATGAAGAGTTAATGCTTGGGAAGCACTGAGATAAATTCTAATTGATGGCTCAGTTAACATCTTGAAGTGAACATAGTATAAAACAGAAAAAAAATATGTCTTTTATAACTCAACAAATGAGGGCATGCAGTCATTAAAAAAGGAAAAGGAATAAAATCAAAACAAACAAAAGACAAACGCTTAGACTGTGGTGTTGATGGATCATTTTGAAACCCCTTTTCAAATGTTCACTTTATTTTCTAGGGTGGACTTCTCACCTGTGCTAGCTTGTGTGACATACACAAAAAAAATGTGCCACTGATTTCTGTAAAACACACAGTTTATGTGCACATTACATATATAAATATATTTATTACTTTATATATACAAGATAAACTAATTGCAGCTGTCAGTGAACCCCTGACCCCAGGGCAGACAACCAGTAGTACATGCAGCAGGCATCCCCGCTGAGTCTGATGGACTGACTGATATCTGCCGTGTCTTTAGTACACTGAGCCCTCCAAGTGCTGTTGGGATGTGGCTTACAGGAATTTCCTTCTCTTGGGTTAGGATTGACAGACACGGGATTTGCTAGACCAATGAGAGCAGAGGATGACCAGCTCCACAGCAGTCTAACAGCAGCAGCATTGCAGAAGAATTTCAATTAGTCAGGTAACAATCAGCTGCAGTCCCCAAGGAGATGGCTACCGCCTCTTCTGCACAGTGCTCTTTCACCACTCCGAAAAGCCTAATTGTGACACTGCTAACTGTGCCAAGGGTAAAAGTAGATACTTGGGGTGACTTTTCCTGTACACATGCATTAATTTAAAAACTGAGATCTTCTATGCTGTGTTTCCCTGAATCATTTAGTTTGTAAACAAAGAACTAAAAAAGATGAGTTTGGCATGAAGAGACAACTGAGTCATTCTGTAATCCCCTTCCCTTGAATGTAAATGGCAGTGGGTTTATTTTACATAATAGCAGCTACTTTAGCTTAATGAGCTCTGGGACTTTTGTAGTAAAATGGTTCCTGTAACCTACTGGTCCAAGTCAGTGTCTCTACTTTAAACTTTTCTATCTAAGATTTCACTTCTTGTCCACTATGAAGAGAAACTTAATATATTGTCTCCAGAAGCTTTCTTTTCTCTTGTTCTTTCTTTTCGTTTTAGCTATTTATTTCAATAAACAGTGTTTGAATTGAGTACATCTCTATCATCTGAAGACAGTGTTCCTTCACTGTGTTATGCATTTTATAGCATTTACGGGGGGCGGGGGGGACACACGACTTTCAAATTTTGGTGTTAAATCTTTGGACTTTTGATTCAGAAGTAGAGGTTATCACAGAGAGGATTAGTTCTAGTCTGGATTAAAATAGCTACAATTAATACTAGACAACAGATTTCAGCAAATATACCCACTTTTCAAAAGAGGAAAACTTCCATAAAACATGAAATAAAAATTAGTTTCCTTCATCACTACAACTTTGAAAAGGCACAATATGAAAAAGCAATAATGTTCTACAGAATTTGATATAATTTATCTTCTGTATGACTATATTTATTTGCTATATTGTACATATCCTTTGAAATTAAAAGAAAATTCTGTCTTGTTAGAATACCTAACCTAAATAGATTTAATGCTTTAAATGGCTAAAGGAACTTTAGCATGTTCTATTAAATTCTTTGAAGATAAATGAATACTGGTTTGGATGTACATTTCCACTAAAAACATTTGCAAGCAAAATGAATATTGAAGTCTAAACATGCTTCCTCTTGTCATCATTAACGGAATTGATAGTAGCCACATAAGACATAGTGTCCCATCCCACTCTGTGGGCTAGGGTGAGGTTGGTTTTAATTCTCTGCACAGTTTGAGAAGTGACAACAGTCACCTGAAAGGTTTTTCCAAATAAGAAGTTTACTTGAAACCTAGCAGTGGCACAATGGATATAACAAGGGAAAACTTGAATGACAACCAAAATCCACAAATCCAATTAAAACAGTGGCTGAGACAGGGCTTACAACACATATCAACAACCTCACCAACAAACCATACAACATGTAACATATACGAAGAAGCTTTAAATCATACATGTTCCAACAAGCCCTATAACATGTCCCAACCAGCCCTATATGTGGACAACAGAATGGGAGAGAAGAAAGGAAAAAGAGTGAGAGAAAGAAAAGGAGAGGTAAAGATTTCACTAGTCCTTGTTCCAGAATTGGTCCAGACAGCCTAAAGGTCCAATTGCAGAGGGGCGCTGCCTGGGGCTTCAATTCATGTCCATTTATAATTCTTCCTTGCCTCTCCTCCAGGCAGGTACTTGGATTCATTAGGCTATCATGCTTAGCTCATGCTTCCACAACCTTCCTAGCTCTGGTGCATGATAGTTTGTACCTTCAGATTCTTCTGGAAATGGGTCAGTGGTCTTGGGGGTGGTAGGGGAGAAACTCCCCCCTCCCTGTAGGTACGACCCCTGTCTGATCCTTCTTCTTAGCACATGCATCGTCAAAATGGTCTCCCCATTGGCTCTTCATGGAGTCACCCAAGGTAGTGACCTCTGCAGGACACCCCCCTCCTTGCTGAATCTCCTTGTCTTACCTGCATGACCCCAGAATTTCCATAGAGACTGTCTCCTCTGTCAAAGTTCCACACCAGATATTTGAGGCATCAGCTGCGGCTTTGTTGCACTGTCACATAGGGTACTTCAAAGCAGCTGAATATATTCAGAGGAGTCTCTCAGGTAATAGGCTATGGCATTCATCAGCAAACACCATCCTTGGGTCTATAAATAGGAATGTTGAATATAAAACAATAATTTTACTGTGATCGGAGTTGATAAAACCTTAGTATCTCAAATTTGGGACAATTCAAGTTAAAAGGAATGATTCAGCTAAAGAGAGTACCAAGGAGAGCAGGAGGCTTTTCAAAGGTCTGGAAAATCAGACATCAGACTGAAGATGAAAAGATGAAAAGCTTAAGTATGTTTAGATTAGGGGAAGGAAAGGCAGTAGTCATTTTATATATGTAAAACATAGCTTCTAGGGAGTTTATTCCCTTCTCAAAACTCACTGCAGATCAGACAAGTAAATTTAAATAATAGAAATGAACGTCAGTGTTAGTGTGTGTAATAGTGAGGACTATGAAGTAATAGTGGTTGGTTGGGAGGCTGTGGCAACTCCAGATCCTAAGAGCAGGTTGTGAAAGTGCATGAAAATGACACAGATAGATATATTGTAGCTGACCCAACATTTGTAAAGGAGGAGGGAGTAGAAACTCCTGAAACTTCTTTAAACCTCAATTTCTGCTATTTCTATGGTTTTATTATCCAGATTTAAAGTTGTTTATTATCCAGATAATAAAATCATGAAGTAATTAATTCAGAGTTTTGAAGACAATTAAATATTTTTACAAAGACTGAAACTCAGAGCTATACCCTGCATATTAGATTGATATTCTTTTAAAAATATGCTTATAAATTAACAATATTTTCATTTAAATTTTCCAGGAAATATTTTCAATTTGAACTAATATTTTATCTTCAAATGTTCTAACATTCCCTTAATTACTATATTATTACTCTATATAATGATAGAGGCTAGTGCAACATTAGCAAACTATTTTCTTTATTGGAACACTAATTGATTTACATATCATATAATACCAGTATTAAGCACTAACAAGGTTGATAAATGTGATTTCAGGGTGCCAGTTTGTGATAGTAAAGAGTTTCAAAACTTCATGTCAATCCAACTAAATATAGCTGTGAATTGCTCCTTTTCTTTTTTAATCTCCCTAAATATTTTACGCTGCTCAATGTAATTTACCTTGACATTAGCAAGGCCTTTGACAACGTTTCTCACAGCATTCTCCTGGCAAAAATGACTGCTCGTGGCTTGGACAATTGCATACTTTGCTGGGTAAAAATCTGTCTGGATGGCCAGGCCCAAAGAGTTGTGGTGAACAGAGTTAAATCCAGCTGGCGGCCGGTCACGAGTGGTGTCCCCCAGGGCTGGGTTTTGGGGCCACTCCTGTTTAACATCTTTATTGATGATCTAGACGAGGGGATCGAGTGCACCCTCAGTCAGTTTGCAGCTGACACCCAGTTGGGTGGGAGTGTTGATCTGCTCGAGGGTAGGGAGGCTCTGCAGAGAGACCTGGACAGGCTGGAGCCATGGGCTGAGCCCAACTGGGGGAGTTTCCATAAGGCCAAATGCCGGGGGCTGCCCTTGGGCCACAACAACCCCCAGCAGCGCTACAGGCTTGGGGAGGAGTGGCTGCAGAGCTGCCAGTCAGAAAGGGACCTGGGGGTGTTGATTGACAGTTGGCTGACCAGGAGCCAGCAGTGTGCCCAGGTGGCCAAGAAGGCCAATGGCATCCTGGCTTGTGTCAGCAATAGCGTGGCCAGCAGGGACAGGGAAGGGATCTGACCCCTGGACTCGGCACTGGTGAGGCCGCCCCTCGATTCCTGTGTTCAGTTTTGGGCCCCTCACTACAACAAGGACATTGAATGACTCGAGCGTGTCCAGAGAAGGGCAACGGAGCTGGTGCAGGGTCTGGAGCACAGGTCGTACGAGGAGCGGCTGAGGGAACTGGGGGTGTTTAGTCTGGAGAAGAGGAGGCTGAGGGGAGACCTCATCGCCCTCTACAGCTGCCTGAAAGGAGGGTGCAGAGAGCTGGGGATGAGTCTCTTTAACCAAGTAACAAGAGATAGGACAAGAGGTAAAGGCCTCAAGTTGCACCAGGGAAGGTTTAAACTGGATATTAGGAAGCATTTATTTACAGAACGGGTTGTTAGAAGTCCCCATCCCTGGAGGTGTTTAAGAGTCAGGCTCACATAGCCCTGAGGGATATGGTGCAGTTGGGAACTGTCAGTGTTAGGTTAACGGTTGGACTGGATGATCTTCAAGGTCCTTTCCAACCTAGATATTTCTGTGAGTCTGTGATTCTCTTAGGATGAGACAAATTATAAATTCATTATAAGAATTATAATGGATGGCAGTTACATTCATATTATTTCACGTTTTTATTATTTTAATTATGCTGACAATAGTTTGATGCTGTTCTGCCTCATGTTCATGACAGTTTGCCAGAGAATTGTTGTATCAGAATGCTAATACTTTGTCACAACTACACTTTGACAGTCAACGGTAAACTTCAGCTCTGATCTTTCTAGTGTTCTTCAGTTTTGTTCAGTGGGTCTATCCTGCTTTACAGTGTCAGTAACCCACAAAGAAGAGTTAAGAATGGATTAGCTGTCAAAATATGGAAAAGTTTGAATTCTGCATTTTTAAATATTTAAAGATTTTTCAAATAACACTATAAGGCAATTTAGGTATATTTTTTAAAACTATAAGGCTAAAGTGTTACTACTCCACCTTTTAAGTTAACCCTTCTCAGTTATTAGTTAAGAGTTTATCTAGGAAATTTATGTGTGATCATTGAGATGCCATGTTTTTTATCTGAAAATTATACTTTTCAATTTCAACCACATAGTGCATGTGCTCTTGATCAATATTGATTCACTATCTGTCTTGCAGTTTATTTACTCAGTAATCAAGCAGATTTTCTTTGGCTATATCCTATCTAGAAATATGGTATCTCCACAAAATATAATACACTTTTTTAATAATAATATACTCACCCACACAGTCCGTATCAAATGCCCAGCATTATTTCACATATCCATTTCTGCATGCACATAACTGAAGCTTGTGAATCATCATCCCACTTAATAAAACATAAATATTAATTTGATTTTAAGTGCACTGACTTATACATTCTGACTTCCTTAAATGTGAAAAGGTGTTTAAGTGGTATGCAGACATAGCACTTAAATGTGGCCCAGAGATTTTAACAAGAGTAATTTACTCGGTGTGTGAGATAGAGATAAGAAGCTTGTTGCTAATCATCCAACGTTAATTAGTATAAATCTCCATACCTCCAAGTTCATGAGGAATAACCTTAACTTTAGATACAGAATGGAACTACTTGTAGTGGATCAAAAATTTATTCACTCTTTGCATGAGAGTAGATAAACTGATGTGTATGGAGTGGATTATTATGTATTTTTTTAAAAAATAACTAAAAAACAAGGATAAAAATAAGAGTACAATTCTTGGATTTGACAAAAAATATTGAAACTATAGAACTGGCACGAAGAAATAAAATTTCATTTGGTATTTTATCATTATCATGATTTAAGTAGAATTTCAACATTTCTTATAGGTATGCTAGAGGATGATATCATAAAAAGAAGGGATTGCATAGCAATGCTGTATTGAAGACTTGAGTTTAAGACAAGATCAAGACATTCATCCATTTAATTCAGCTCAAGATATTGTTTTTAACTCATCTGCCTAAATACTTGACACCAACATTTCATTTGATTAATTTTGTATTATTAGAAAACAGGAAGGAGTTCAGGGGGAAAGGGGTGCAGATCATAAATCTTGTGCTTCTTGTTCTAACATAATTTACATTGGAATACAACTTGACAGTACTAAATTCAGCCCACTGAAGCATTTCTGCCTGTTGAATCCTGGCTATCAGACATAGCAGAATTTCACAGGGGTTTGAATTAGTCATGTTTCAGCAGTCATGATCATCATTGGCCTACAGCTCTTTGAAACACTACAGGTGAAATAATTAATTTCCTTGGTTATTTATCAGTTAATTCAAATGCTGATGGACAATCAGAGTTTCCAAAAACTTACAGACAATTTGGAAATTTTTAATAAAAGAAATTGCCCAAGTATTGAAATCGTTCACAATACAAAACTGCCAGTCAGCCCAACTCAATTGACTATATTTTATAGCCAGTTAGCAGATCCATCAATTTTCTTAAATGGGCAGGTTAAAACACCTACTTTCACAAGTCTATGAAAAAAATCATGCTGCTGTCACCTAGGTATTTTAAATGCATATCTAAAAAATACTGGACTACATTGGTTATCTTTCAGTTTGTTCTGTCCTTCATTCTTCCCTGTTTATCATAATGTATTTAATAATTTGGAGTAAAATACAGGCCAAATAAAAATGTGAAACATTTTGTACATTTTATTTCTGCTGTGTATCTGTCTATACAGGTGAGCCCTCTCTGTATATTTTGAAAATGCAGAAACACCAAGACATTCACACTACCTAGTATAATATGTCTGATACAGCTTACAGAACATTAAAAAGAAATAACAAAACCTCAGAGTAAGGAAGCATTTATCATCTTTTGCTAAGATTAATTTTTGTAGATATGAGTCACTTTGTTCTAAGATTCTACTTTTAAAATTAATTTGAGAATCTAGCCCACACTTTTCTGCAGTTGGAAATTTTGTATAAAGTTGTCTCAGTCTTCACAAACACTTTTTTCTGCAGGTACTAAACCTTTATAGATACTGGGGGGAAAATGCCATGCAAACAGCAAGATGATAATTTAGATCTAATATCTAACTCTGATCTAACAAGAAAGCTACAGATTTCTTCAAGAGTTAGGAAAAAAATAACTTTTACTGTAAGCAGCAGAAAAGTCTGTAGACTGGACATGGATGTAAATATGCTTTAAAGCTTAACTGAGTAATATGTGGGACTCCTTGCGTGCCACAAATATTTTACTGTCCATTGTCCTTTCAAGTCATGTCACAAGGTTTTCTGATCCATGTTTTGACAAATCTGTGCCCCAAATCACTCAATAACATCCATCTGGAAATAATTTTGGGTATAAGTACTGCTGGAAAAGTAGGTGGAAATGAGTGCTGGTTTTGGGTGACAATCAAGTAGTGTCTTTGCTAAACATCACCATGTAGTGTTACTAATAAAATTATGTTCGCCTAATTAATTGGATTGAATTTGAAGTTAAGCAAATTGATGCGTTATTGTATGCATGACAATAGCATGAGAAGCAAAAGAAAATGAAAGCACTGCTTATTCATTACTTGATTCACTAGAACCTGAAAATAAACAATAATATGAGACAGTTCAAACAACAGGAACTGGAAGTTACAGCACTAAATGCAAAATACTGTGTCAAAATCACTTGAATAGCTTAAAAAATAAATAGTGATATTTTAATATTTTAATATTTCAAATTCAACTGCAGTGATGAGTTCTATCATTTGGACAACCTAGTGTAAATATGATGACTTTTTTGTAACAATTTCTAAAGCAAAGATAGACACATTATACAGTCCTACACTAAGAGTAATTTTTCATGCTCTTATGATGTTTCGTTTCACAGTATTCTGCATAATATGAAAAAGAAAAAAAATATGCACAGGTTGTTTTTAACAGTGGTACTATTTTCTGTGTTCCGTTAAAGGCAGAGAAACTTTGAAATTCAGATTGCCACAGGCAGGTTTGAACAAATCTCTTATTGAACATTTGGTTAAACAGAAAATTGCTTTTATTCCACAATAACATAAGTGCTACGTTACCCACATATCAAACACTAAAGATGTATTTCCAAAGTGAACCTCCTTTGCAAAACTGACACAATCATTTCTGTAAACATGATTTTTTAAAATATTTCAGAGTATTTTAATAAAATAGTCAGACTGTTCTTACAATGCTACTCCACTTTCTATTACATTATATCTAATCCACTAGATGCTTTAGGCCAATTGTATAAAAAGGATTGAGAAAAATAATTCTGCTATGCAGTGAGAGATGAGTGGTATGTGTGGGTGTTGTCTTTCCCTTCCAAAATAAGGGAACAATTAATTGATAACTTATGCTCCAGTTGAATTGTTCTTAAATAACTCATTCTGATCAGGTATTAAATGTTCATCCTTCCAGACTGTGAACTACCATATAATAGGGTATGCATCAGAGAAATACCTGAATGTTCTCTTTAAGGGCCTCTTTTATCAGGTAGTAACATGAACACTTCTGGGGAAAAAAAAAAATATTTTTTTTCTTACCAGATCTGGCTTTCATTAATGCATTTTTCCACTCGACTTTTAATTTGGAAAATTTTTCTACAAAGGTATCTGTGTCATGATGATACTGTATCTTGCCTCTTCATTATACCGACTTAAATTATTAATTACTATCGTTACCAGCGCATACATTTATTTTACTATAAAATCAACAGAAAACAGCTCATAAAATCCAAACCTGAAATACACTGGTAGTCACTGGTGACTTAAATGTGACTAGAAGTTCTGTTTATAATCATGTTTATACTTCTAAATTTACATGAAATCTGATGAAATTTTGTCACTTTGCTTTTCACAACTTAGGTCTTACTTGGATTAGAATAATAATAAAATTGTGAAATAATTTTAATTTTCTGGAAGATGCAGTAGACTGCATCGAAGGGAAGTGTTGAATTATCAGGAAAAAAAACAAACAAGTCAGCAAAAGTTACAATGAAAATTATTTTTTTATTTATCAATAGAAATATTTCCCTTCACAGGAAGCAAAAGAGCTTATCACAAGACATTTGCTTATTTTCTTATGCATGACCAAAGAAAAGGAAACCAAAATAAGTCACAGCTCAAATCACTTCTTTGTCTCTTCATTATTGTCTTCTGCATTATTAATTTTGACTTTATTTGGAACTTTGTTTTCTGGTAGAGCCAGTTTTAGAGCAGAACTCTGATGCTGGATAGGCCTTATAATAATACATTATCAAATAGATTCTATCCAATAACAATAAAGACGTTGAGCAGCAAGGATGTGTTCTTTATGGCAAACAGAACTGAACCATTTAGTTCATGTCTTTTCAAATCTTAATAATACATTTCTAAAAAGTACAGAACAATTTCTCACAGTTGTCATTTGCTAGGCTATTTATGTTATGTAAGTAATTGGTATTTTTCTTTATTTTCCTGGAAAAAATAAAACTCATATAAATGAATATAAAGATGCTTTAGTTTGGATCAACAGTTTGCACTGTAGCTTTTCTATTTGAAATTAAAAGCCTGTATGTTTAATCTGTTTATCATTCTTCCATCTAACACAAGCATTCCACTTACATTTAGATGGAAAGTGAAGGAAGATTAAAGATAAAAGAGGATGCTCACCTCTTATTGAGTAGCTCTGGTGCCTGGGGATCTTATGACTGTTTTCCAGATGACCAATATTTTTGCCATTTTGGAGTGAATTTGCAAATACTTCCAGAAGAACCAAGCACACAGGTTTTGTCACATTGACTGTATGATGTAATAGATAAAATTCATAGACAAAATTTCTGATATCAGAGGGATGACCTATTCCTCTATGAAATCTTTCTCTGACTGACTATGTCTACCCCTTTTCGTTCAGCTTTTGAGACTATTCTGCTAGAAGAGAATGTATCCCTAAGAGAAAATAATTTTTGGACCTTTAATGAGATTCATCTCAATATTTTTGCTTCTGTTTTGTTTTGAGGAAGGCCTTACTATGTCACGCTGGTTTATCAATTTGTTCAGCAAAATCAATCCCTGATTTAACTCTATTGCCATGAACTTATGATTCAAATTAACATAACCTAGTCACTTTTGTGGTATTTTTATTACTGTTGTTGCTAATGTTTTTTCCAACTATCAAACAAACTTTATGATGCTGTCAGGCACAGCACAGGGAGAGCATCAAAAAAATGGCAAGCAAAAACATTGACGAAGTACGTGTTACCAGGTACTCTACTTCCCATTTCAAAAGATCTTATGTCCAGAATAAAGGGAGAAACATTTTGGTTGAGCTTTTTAAAACTATTGCAACAAGTCCTCACATGCAAATTCTCTTTTGTAATCATGAAGGACTAAGCACAGGTGTTCCACTCTTACCTTCAATATTAGATAAGGGTGGGTAATAAGAGACTTGTAACTCTAGGCAATAACGGAAAGTTTCAAAATCTTAAGAGTTTGGTGTTTTGGGGTTGGTTTTTTGTTTTGTTTTGTTTTTTTTTCAGAATTGGAAGGCTTAAATGCCTCATCAAGCATCCTGTCTTATTTCTTGTTATGACCAAGTATTTTATACTTCTCTGTACAGATCAACACAAATTTGGCAACACGTGTTGTATTAGTTCCATGTCTGGAGATCTTAAGCCATACGTTAAGGAAAGAATATCTCCCCTCAGAATATACTAGAAAGCCTTTTTCTAGGTCCAATCATTGAGAAAAACATAACGATCAGGCAAAACCCCCACATTCTTTACTGAATTTCAAGTCAATACTTTGGAGGTAAGATCAAATGATAACTTAGGAAGCAGGCAACTACTAATCGAACCATACAACTGAAGGTAATGCAAAACAGTACTGCTCACTGTGCTTCTGTGAGGTCATTCCTCTCTTCCATTAAGCAAGGTTTATGTTTTACAGAAACAAAAAATTCTGCAGTATCTACTAATGGTTTAATTAGGGTCAGTGAGAGGATGTTATGAGCACTTATCTGTACATATTAACTGCAGAAAAACAACTAGACTTTATCCTGATAGCCTGTCTAAAATCTACTACCCTAGCTGAGACCCAGTCCCTTGTTTAGAGTATCACCACAATCACATTGGATAATTTCCATATAAAGAAAATTCAATTTGCATCACAGCCTCTCTTTTCATCTGGGGAAAAATGTTCAGAAGGGATAATTTAACAAGGTTTTTAATTCTTCTAGGTACAGAGTGTAACCTTGTTCTAACCCTGCTCTCAGATCTCATTTGTCAAGAGGAAAATGTTAGCCTATCAGTTTCGATACGGATGTTATAACGCTTAGACATTGTTGAACAGAGATAAGTAATGACCATTAGTGCTGCTTGGGGAACTGAAAGAAAGTCACAAATATTTGGCTTTTTTCCAATCATTTGTATATTCCTATGAGACTTTTTTTTCAAAATATCACCTTCCTATTATGGGCCTACAATAGTAATCTCAAGCATTTAGACTAACATCTGTGACTGATTAATAATATATTTTCATTATAAATAATATGTTCCTTATTTTAAAATTGTATTTTGTTCTACTCATCAACCATAAATAGCCATGGAAATTCCGGAAGCTGAGCAAAATAACGTGTTAGAAAATGGTGTAATATAAGTTACTTGAATTATTAGGTATGTAGTCAAATTACCCCAGTGCCTATTACTTGTGGTGCAGGTGCTCCGGCTCCAGCGGTGCACCACGGTGAAACAGTCCCAGCGGTGCCGGGCACACACCAGTGCAGGTCCCTGTCCGTGGGGAACAGCTCCCTGAGATGCCCTGGGGCAGGCAGCACTCTTCCCCAGGCTTGTAACACTGCATGGGGTTGCTGTGACACAAGTGCAGGACCCAGCACTCAGCCTTATTGAACCTCATACAACTGGCCTCAGTCCAGAACCCTCTGTAGACCCTGCCCTCAAGAATATCAACACTGCTGCCCAACCAGGAATTCAGTAACATGGTGACACAATTTCTCCTTTTCCTCTTTTATGCACAGAATCGTGGCTTGAAAACTTTTTTTCTGTTAATGGCATTGCATATTTTAGGTTATTTAATTTGTTTTAAAATTTCAGTTTAAGATTAAATGTTATTGTACCACAGTTACTCTTTGAAGCTTAAATTTATACTGTTTAATGTACAGGACATGTATTGTTTTGGACACATATTCTCTTTATTCATGTAAAATTCTATTGCTCAGTTTGAATATATAACCATAAACTGTGCATTCTGTTTCCATTTTAAAGAAAGAAAATTTTGTTACTAACATCCGAAGACACAAAATACAACAATTACTGTGCAAATTTTGTTTTTAAACTCTGGCCAAGAAATTATCTGTCTTTTATTGAATAAAAAACCTCATTTTTTATTCAATAGAATTTTCAGTTTAAAATAATTCCACTAGCAAACAACTGCAGTACAACCCTTCTACTAATTATATAACCTTGGCTTTCAGGAAGGAAAATGTATTAATTTGAGTCCAGTTTGCTCTAGTTTGTTGTACATTGTCTTCTAAAAACAGGTGAAAGTCTTGATCTGTATTTCCCAGAAAAACTCCACCCAGCAGTTTACCCAATATACTGCTCTGCCTGAACAAACTCTGCCATAGCCAAACTTTTCAAATGTGCAAGTAACAGAGTGCTAAACTGAAAAAGAAGAAAAAGAAATGTTGACATCTGTGAATCACAGTTCACCTAAAAGCAAGCATGACAAAATTGTTGACAGGAAATAAAGTGACACTGAGATGCTGTATGAGATGTCACAGATGTATCATCACCAAAAAAATAGTGAGGTTCTGTGCAGTCTGTTCATCAGAATGGATGGCTGAACTGATAGAGCACATGTTGAATATAAGGCAATGACATATGGACTTATACACAGAAAAATGAGCCTTGCAATCAAGGCTTGATTCTCCCCTTGGTGCCAAGAACTGTTATTTACCTTTCTTGTGTTATCTCCAAGTGTTTTGGCACAAAATCATTTCTGGAAGATCACCTGCATTTTCAGGTCCTTGATTATGAGGGATAACATTTATTCAGTTGGTCTGTTCTGATCCTCTAGTGTGCTTCATATATTTTAATTTCTTGAGACCTGCAGGTTACCAAAGTACATTTTCCTCAGCAGTTTCACTTTTAGAGTGGCAGCTGGGAACAACAGAAATGTTTTATTATTTGTGTATTACACAGGTGTTATGATATCAACAAAATTTTCTACTCACTTGAGAGACCTGTGTGAAAGGAATATGAAAGGCATTTTGACTAAGTAGGAAATGTAATGCAATAGACCAAGCTCCAAGTAGAAAACATAGACATTTGTCTGCAGTGATTTATGCTTTGAAAAAGATGGCAGATCAAAAATGTATGGGTTTGCATGAGGACAAATTATATTCAATAAAATGTATGACTGTTCTTACAGCAGTTTTTACTCTGTTATAACTTGCTTGCTGGATAACATAAATATTTGTGATTAAAGAAGAGACTTTATATTGTTGGTAATCTCCCTTAAAAATAAATTACATTTTGACAAATATGGTAAAAAATATTTATTTGAAAAGAAATAATTAAAAAGTCTCACTTTAAAAATGCCTAGATTAAAAAGTGGAGACGTTTGTGCTTCCCTATTTTTTGAACCAAACATTGATCAACTCAATGTGGGTACACAGATTGCTTCTTTGCTTTCTAAAGAACAAAATAGGTAAATAAGATTTTTTTTTTTTTTTCCAGCAGATAATAATAGATTACACGTGTTTCCCTTCCTGTTAAACACTTCTGCAGTCTAATCTACTCAAGTTCATTGCAAAATCTACATAGAAAGAAGAAAAAGACAGGTTGCAAAGAATTAATGATAAAAATACAATTTAGAAATTTAATAGCATAAGCTTATTAAAATAGGTTTCTAAGGGCAGGAACAAAATGTATACATCAGGAGTTTATTTATTGTCATTAAAGGGATTCACTAAGTTGTTACTGAATTTTCAAACATATGGTCATTAAAAAGAAATTATTATCACAAGAACACTTTCAGCTTTACGTCAGGGTGAATAATTTTTCACTTTTTGTTTACTCTCTGAAATATATTGTTCTTTAAATTGTTCATTTAATCTCTAGAAAATCAGAAACAATATGACAAAGCCAAACACTAACACACAGTTAACTTGTACAATTTGATAACAGTTCGTAGATAACAGACTCTGAAAAAGAGTTTATATCTGGATTATTCAGTCAATATGTATGAATAGTGAGTGTATTCACATGGAACATTATGGCATCACATATTTGTGACAATATTCCATATTCATGGACTCCAGAACTTATAGGTTCTAAGAAATCTATTTCACTGATTTGACTTTAAAAAGTCACATATAGGCAATACAAATTTTATGGTCAACATTAATCAAAATAATGCTCCAGTGATTGTAGCATCACTATAGATCCAGTAATCACAGTCCACAAAAGCAATTCTTGCTTCCCAGGAAAGTTTGAATCAAACTGCATAGAAGAAATCATATGTGCAGGCATGAGAGAAACTGAAGGTCTTAAAAGTTTATAAAATTCTTCAAGTGTCATTAATTTTTTTTTTTCTTTCACTATTTTATAACTCTATGGCAAGAGCTAGTTTTCTAAATGTGTTCTTAAGTTATCTATGCTATACTTATATTTATTGCTGGACTGTTTCCAGGGCCATCAAGCCAATAAAGATGTAAAATTTGCCATAATTGAGTTCTTAGCTAGAGATAACTTACTCTAACAAACAACAAATCTCCAAGTAAAAAGAGGATTCAATTATCAAAAATTAAACCTTCATTTTATTTAGTATTTTGAACATTCTTCTATTTA
This sequence comes from Athene cunicularia, assembly GCF_003259725.1. Taxonomy (NCBI): domain Eukaryota; kingdom Metazoa; phylum Chordata; class Aves; order Strigiformes; family Strigidae; genus Athene; species Athene cunicularia. The sequence continues at coordinate 59,969,404 of NW_020799092.1, forward strand.
ATATTATTTGAATTGCGATTCTCGATTTCTCCACTCTCTTGGAGATCTTGTTTTTATATTCAGTCTACTGTTCACAAGCTTGACAAGCTATGCTCTTACTCTTAAATCTGTTCAAATGATTTTTCATACTCCTGAATGTTACAGATTAGATGCTACAAATCTAACATTCTAATTTAAAACAACAGTTCACTTTAATAAAAATACATTATATATGTAAAAATCAGTGAAAATATCTCGGTTTTCTGTACAAGCAAACTTAGGTTTCTAACATTTTTTAATTAGTCCATGATATGCTGCCTTTGGCTTAACAGGGTTTTGGGGGTTTTTTTGTCTGTTTTCTAAAGATGTGTTAAAACTTCTGTGTCAGGGATGTCAAACCTTTATTAGAAGTGAGCACCACATATATCCTTTCATTTTGACATTCCCTCATTAAAGGAGCTAAAAGAGCTTTTGCACAAACAGTTGTGTCTTTGAAAGCTGAAAATAGATTTCCATCATCTTGAAACCTGAAAATCCACAGGGTGCCCTTTGGACACCTGAGAATAAGAACTGATGCTAACAGTAAAGCCTACCAGCATATCACAATACAAATCAATTTAAAGGAAGCAATAAAACTAATCAGACTGTTGTAAAAAAAAAAAAAAAAAAAAAAAAAAAAAAGTCCTGCTTTTCTTTCCTAATTATCATGTGAAGAGATAAATCCAGATTTCATGTTTATACGTTGGTAGCTAAATGGATCTAAGAAGTCAGCACTTCAAAGTGATCATTATTCCACTGCTGGGAAAACATATGGAAATAGGAAATTATGAAGTGAGAGAGAAAGAAGTTAAAAATTAATAAAATACAAAAAGTGAAAAAGCTCAAAGAAAAGTGTTAGTTCTTTAGGTTTCATCTGAGACAGCCATGACAAAGTGAAGGTAAATGGAGAATAGATATCAATATTAGCAACTTTTGCATCGCAAGGGCTTTCCACGTAATGAGTCAGGAAAAAGTGATATCACTGTAAATGAACAGCTAGCTAGCTTGTTCTCTTGCTGTATTTAGTAAATTCTTTCTTTTTATTCAACCCATGAATTCTCTTCTTTTGTCCCTCCCCCATCTGACCAAAGTGGGGAGGGGGAGGTGAGTGGCCGGCCACGTGACATCTGGCTGCTGCCTGAGTTCAAACTTCCACAATGATGCATCTGTATAATATTATATAACTGTAAGAAGAAGTGACATAATTCTGAAGTTATCAAAGCATTGGATACTATTTTTGTTAAATTGGTTTTAACACACATATTTACAAAGATTTACAAAGATAGGAAGGTAAGAAATATGATATGTTATCCACTAGCTTATTTCGCCAATCCAAGAAAAAGTACTCTAGAGGAAGATAACAAAAAATGCCTAGAAAGAGACACTTCAAGGACGTTGTAGCTTACAATCAAAATACTGGAACAGTTCTATGATGAAGCTAATTTTAACCCCAACATATACAAACGATTGTGATCTTTCTTTCCTTCTAGTATCACAACAGGATTGTCTTCACACAGTTGCAAATGACAGTCAATTTCTCTATACATCTCCCTACATTTACATGCTTTCTCGATATCTTATATTTACTTTGGAAATAAATCAATGCAAAAATTCTTAAATGGGATATGTGTTCATCATGATTATTTTCAATAAGTTCTTTCTTTTTCTTTAACATTGTAATTAATGCAACCATAATTTGACCACTTGAGGATTAAGTTGTTCTCAAGGTATTTTGTAACAGTATTTTCTCTTTAACAAGATATCAAATGTCCCCTCGTGGAAATACTTGTTACTGTTCTGTTTCAGAAGTTCCTTTCTATTAAAAAAATTTAAGGCTGAGTGTACTAAAGGGCTTAGGTTTTATAATAATAAGCACTGAATTAGGTGGATAGTATCTCAATTCAATGTATATGAAGAATTAGATACCTCCAGTAAGCAGTCACAGACATAAGCAAAGAGGGTTTTATACTAAACAATACGGAATCTTGAAAAGATGAGTAAGATATAAGAAATGTGCCCATTGCATCAACCTTTAGGAATGAGTGAAATTAACATGCAGATTTACATACTTCCATCCATCCAATGAGACAGACTGTCTGTCTCGTCCCACACGGTGGGTTACAAGGCAGGTGAATCTTTTGAATTCCCTGAGAGTCTGCATGCCTGTGTAAGAACCAGTCTCTGCTCGGCAGAGCAGCAGGGTGGGTCGAATCATAATGACTCGGAGGAACAATTTACTTGGTAATTTTATTAACTGACCACTTTAGTCAGTGAATACAGACAATTTGGCAGCAATCAACTGATAACCGTCCAGAGAATGAACAAAGACACTTTGGCAATGCGACTATTTTCCTTAGAACCCATCAACAATCAACTGATCTCAATTCAATTCATACAAAACTTAAATACATTAATATATGTAAGAAAGAGAGAGCAAAAAGAGGAAGGAGAAAAGAGAAGAGGGGATAGGAAAAGGGGGATCACCACCCAGAGTTGCAGTGTAGCCAGCTTGGTACATAGGTGGTGGGTCAACAAAGACACACGTGGGGTGTTACATTTATGTAGTCTTTCTTTTAATATAGTCTTTCTTACACATGCATAATAGAAGGTTCTTATTTTCTTTTGTGTGGTTAGGCAAGTTCTGTCTCTGGACAACCATAGGAGGGAGAGGGAGAGAAACGTCCCATCACCCCACCTCTGCAGATCTTGCTCTGCTTCTCCCCCACAGGGCATCCCACTTCAGTTATTTGAGACATCCTCTTTATGAACAGTTTCTTGTTTACAAACAGCTTGTGACACTGTCTGCTGACTAAGAAGTGTTCATTTAAATAATTCACAAGGCAAAGAAGTCCTTTCTCTCATCAATAGAAATTTCTTAGAATGTGCGAACTGTCCAAGTCCACAATCTCCTGATAATAACATTTTTTACTCAGTTTAATTTTTTATACTTTATTTGGAAAGCATCTCAGTAATTATTGGTATTTCTCATGGTAGCAGATATTTAACTAAGAGTTTCTGTGAATGACTCCATTTATCACAATTTTAAATATTTTATCATACTTTGCATACTTCAGTGCATAAAAACACTAATTTAAACCACCTGTTATATACCTACAACATTTGCTCTCACTTTAGCTTCATGCCAATCCCCATCGTTAATTTTTCATCACCTATAAAACTCTTCCTAAGGAAAATTATCATCTTCATACTACACCTTGTTCAAGAAGCATTACACAGAACAGAATAGTATATTTATTCACAAAACTCATAAATGGACTAGCAAATAGTGAGAAATAACAAGTTTATAAAGTTTGATAATGTCCATGAGGAGCTGTAGAAAGGTCTCCTAATAATTATCACTAATAAAATAGCATATTGAATACAATGATAATAAATTGCAAGTAAGACTCATGAGGAAAGAGTACTGTGAACTACGTATTGCCTCCTTAGGAAAAAAGGAAGAAAAATTAGTATAATTATCTGAAGGCTGTTCAATACCCAGTAAAGGAAAACAAACAACCAAAACCTGCAAATATTCTGCAATTATTACAAGGCAGAGAACAAAATAAAACTTCATTATACCAGTACATAAATTAATCACAGACTAAATATTTGGTCCAGTTCTGACAGTCAATCTCTGAATGTAAAGAACATTATTAGAAAGATGTAACTGTAGAGGGCTTTAACTGTGAGGATCTGGGATGACTATGGTTATAGAATGACTTCCATGCAAATAGAAGTTACACAGACTCGTGTTTCTTTGGCCTTGTTGTTTGTCACAGAAGAGATATATCGAATTCTGAATTGCGCAGAGAAGGTGAAGAGAAATTATTTCCTGTTTCTCGAACAGTAGGCAGGAATCAAATCATATATTGCAGTGACAGGTTGGAAATAAAAGGTACACATACTTCAGCTTTGGAATTAATTAGAACAAGACGTTGTAGGCATGGAAAGTTTACATGGGTTCAAAAACTGGTTGGACAAATTTATGGAGGAAGTTGAGAGAAACTTTGTCTCAAGCACTTCAGACACAAATTTTACAAGGATATATCAGAAGCACAAGTGTCTGTTTGCCTTGTCCTAGACACCCACTTATGACTGTAAAAAATATCAGGAACACTCTCTGACAGAAGAGAAAAAAAAGAAGAAACCCTGTGATATCAGAAATATCAATTATTTTTATTTGTTTAGTTGTGAATCAGCTGCACTGTGCTAACTGTTGAGAACTGACCTCATGGGCTTTTTTAGTCACCACCCAGGATGTAACCTTAAATGTTAATTAAGCATTTGGTTGTTGAGAAGAAGCAAGGACCAGTAGCTCCATGAGGGCTGGGCAAACCCAGGTCAGGCTTTGCCCCCACAAAGGATGACAGTCCCATGGGGTCTGGACACAGCAGGCAGTGCCTGGTACCCATAAGAGGGTCAATCAAGAGCTGCAGACATGGCAAGTGATGAGCCAGATCCAGAGCTTGTCCAGGGGGCTGAGCTGGGAGCAAAGGAGATGAGGTCAGGGACATAAATGTGAAGTAAAGTGACTAGATTAAGGCACAGGTGCTGGGCCTAGGCCTCAGCCGTTTGGGTTTACATATTTGTGGTTTAATACTTTATGCAGAGTCTGTAAAAGAACAAAAGGCTGTTTTTCAGTCTTGCAGTGTACATATGTTAAGTATTTATCGTAACATCATAAGAATATAGATAGGTATGAAATCACAGTAGCATTTGGCACTGATATAGGTTTACTCAGGATTCAAAAATTAATCAAAAAACTTATTCTGCAAATACATAGAGGTATTAATAAAACTGACACTTCAAAGATTACATACAGCATATATTTAATTTAGTTTCTACAATGTCAAGAATGAGTTGCCTTACATCTAAATAGACCATAAGAAACCATTCTAAACTTGAAGGAAATCATATATAATCTTTGTGAGAAGAGGAAATGAAAATCAAATTCTCAATTCTAGTTGAATTGAAACATCTCAGGCAAAGGTGACAGAATAGATAAAACATTTATATTAAAAAAAATGCCATGATGCCTAGGGCTTATTGATAAATGCTTCTTTATTAGGCTTAGCTATTCCTGAAGATATACGCATACAACTTTCATTGATTTCCTTCAGATTATATTTTGATAATCATTCAGAGTACCGGTGCTTCCTGATATTTCATGCTGCTGAGTCAAAATGGTCTTACTAAACAGCCATAAAAACTGTAGAATCACTGAATAATTCACACTGAAAGGGACCTTGAGAAGTCACCAGTCCACCTTCTTCCTCAAAACAGAGTCAACATTGAATTCATACAAAAGATTTGGGGCTTTTTTCAGTAGGGCCTTGAAATAATCACTCAGCTTCTCTGGGCAAGCTATGCAAATGTTTAATGATTCTGATAGTGAAGTGGGTTTGGTTTTTGTTTTGGCTTGGGTATTTTTTTCCCAGATAGGCAGTCAGAACTTCTTCTGCATACATTTATGTTCACTGTCTCTCATTCTTTCTCTGGGTAGAAAGTCTGGCTCTATCTCTTTGATTGCCTACTTGTAGGTATCACAAAGCTGCTCTTTACTCTCCCACTAAGGTGTTTAGTTCTTAAGATAAAAAAAGAAAAACAAAAACAAAAAAAACCCCAAACAAACAAACAAAAAAACCCAACAAAAACCAACCCAACAATTCCCAGTAAAGCAGGATAATGCTTAATTTGACCTACTGTCTATTCTCCTGCTAGGTCAGGAGCTGTTGACCACCTTTGCTGCCAAGGCACCATTGTCTCATAGTCATCTTGCTGCCCATCAGCACACCCAGGTCCTTTCCAGCACAGCAGCTCCACAAACAGCCTGCCTCAGCCTGTCTTACTGCTCATGTCACTATGCCTGTGGGGGAAGCTGCAGAGAAAGCTGTGGCCATCAATTTACCGTGGGTACTTTCTCCAATCAGTGACAAGGACTGAGCTCTCTGGCATGTTAATATCATTTTGATTTCAGAATTCAGAAAATTTTTTTTAATTATTTAAAAGATTTCCCTTACTCTTTCTTATTCCAAACTCAACTCTAACAAGTATACACACACACACACACACACACACACACCCCTTCTTAATTTCACCTTGAAAACCCTCTTTTAAAGCAGCTACTAAAACTTTTTTGTTGTTGTTCTACTAAGTCTAATAAAATATGTGTTTTCACACAGGAAGAAGTATAGAGTCAAGATAGACTGTCATTTAAAATAACAAGATATCAGGAAAGAAACAATCCCAAAAAATCTCTTGATGAAATGTTATGTCTACTCAGGAAAACAGCAAAACTCCTATTAACTCTGATGAGAGTCATGATTCCACTTCATCCTGCCACACTCTTTGACATGGTAAAATATCTTGGAAAGCTGCCAGTCCAAAGTTGTCTTCTGTCTAATGCTGATAGGCAAGGACTGGACAATCTAACCTAAAACAATGTCCTCACATAATGAGGAGGAGCTGGACCTTGTAAAAATGCGGCTATACTTCAAGAGCAGCCTTTCGTAATGCAAAAGTCATGTCCCTGCACCTGTCCTGAGAAGAAGGCTAAAACATTTTTGGTTTAAAAAAAGAAACCAGAGTGCCAGGAAATGACACTAGCTTAAGGTCAAAGTTTCCATAAAAAATCCAATGATGTTTACTGATGTGATTAAAATATTTTTACAAATATACTTTATTATTACAGTTTTTGAACACACATTCATATCACAGTGTGTAGAGGTGAAAGCATCCACATTAATGTTAGAAAAAAAGAAAAAATATCAAGGTCGAGAGAAAATTTAAATTAAAAAAACCCAAACAGGTAAGAACAAATTAAAAATCAAACATTTGCCTGTGATGCTTTACCAGATAAGAGACAGAAATATAACTTCATTTTCCATTTGGCATCCAAATTTCCTGTTAAGCAGCTAGCCACTTTCCCATAACCTCAGAAATTCATTGGTTTTGAGTGTCCTTTTCTTTTTGTCAGCAGTTATCTATTATTACTGCTATTATCTGTATAACTAAAGAGACTCTGTGATAGCATAGCTGCTGAAGAGAAAGGTGGCTGCAGTGATTTTGTTAATGGGATCACTAATTTCTTGTATAAATGGAGCTTTAAGATGTTGTGTTACTTTTTGTGTCACTAGCTGGGTCAATGAAAGATTTTGAGCAAACTATAAAAATATTAATAACTCAGTTGCTGTTTATTTATATTTCAGTAACACCTACAAGACATATTAAGCTGAGACTCCAGTAATTGAGAAAAAAAAAATCATCTCTCCTTGAAAAGCCTATACGAGACTACCTTACTCCTACCCTCTGTGAAACTCTTCTTCCTCTCTACTTTGCTCTTATGAGTCCACAGTTGGAGTATTGCATCTAGTTCTGGGGTCTCCAGTGCAAGAAAATCATGGACCTGTTAGAGCAGGTCCAGAAGAAGGTCATGAATATGATCAGAGGGCTGGAACACCTCTCCTATGAAGAAATGTTGAGAGTTGAGAAGAAGGCTCCCAGAAGACTTTTTTGCAACTTTTCAATATATAAAGGGGGGGTATAAGAAAGATAAAGACTTTTTACCAAGGCCTGTAATGACAGGACAAGGGGAAATGGTTTTATGCTGAAAGAGGGAAGATTTAGATTAGATATAAGGAAAAAAAATTTTACAGTGAGGATAGTGAGACACTGGAACAGGTTAACCAGTGAAATTGTAGATGTTGCATCATTGGAAGTGTTTAGTGTCAGGTTGGACAGGACTTTGAACAACTTGATATAGTGAAAGATATCCCTGCCTGTCCTGGTTCAGCTAGGATAGAGTTAAGTTTCCCCAGCAGAGAGGGGGAAGGGATCTCCAGCCAGGTTATTCATACCATGCTGACGTCAGGTCTGGGTCAGGGTGCAGGAGTACGGGAACTTTTTTTCCTTTGTGGCTTTGGTCACGGGGAGCACAGGGCTGTCTGTAACCATTGTGGTATTTCTCTGTATATCTTTTGTCTTGTTCACTGTTTTTACTGTTTATTGTTGTTATCATTGCTACTGTTGTTGTTCAGATTGCTTATTACATTGTTGTATTAAATTTCTTCTTATTTTAAGCCGGGGTTTGTGCCCTACTTGTGTCCGAGGGTGGGGGAGGGACAACAGCAACGTGGTCTCCAGTCCCGGCAGGGCCTAAACCAACACACTGCCCATGACAGCGGTTTGGACTAGGTGATCTTTAAAGGCCCCTTCCAACCCAAACCATTCTGATTCTCTGGTTCTACATGTAAGAGATTAGAAAGAAATAGTGAGATAATTAAAATATTTACCTAAAAGTAATATACCAATAACAGCTATCTGCTCCTATATTTATCATATGATAAGGAAAAAATACTTGTTTCAACATTACAAAAGGAAATATATATTTTAGGATGCAAGGTGGCCAGCTTTTCTGATCATACAAGCTTCATTCCTAGTCCCATGCGATAATACACCGTCTCTTCCAGAAAGTCAAGAAGCAGGAAGGACTACATTCATACATGTGCTGAGTGTGGGACTTGACAGTACACCCCTGGAGATCTTTTTACATTTCTTCGCACAGAGGACATAGTTTGCCCACCAGTCTATGGACCTCTGCAGATATATACCTGACCACATGATATAACTCCTGCTTCAAAGCCTTTCTTGAATAGTCCACAGAGACATGGATTGCTTATTTTTGTGGTATACCTTTATTGATGATGAGAACCTGATGGGATTTTTGCTTCCAAGTATAAATAAAAGCTCACCTTGGACAGCTAATGTGCCTAAAGCTAGGTGACATGATATCCATATCTGTCTCCTAACAAAGGAGCACTGTGTTTTCTTATGGGCCCAGTTGCCTGTTAGTATGTGCCCAATTTCTGTTGCATTTATGTTCAAAACACAGGGACCTTAACCTAAGTCCACTGGAAGATGGCAGCAGTTACAACAAACTAAGAAATAATCAACCTCATCTGTAGATAAGACCTCCAAATCTTTAGAGCTTTCGCAGTCATATCCCTTCCAATTAAGCTTTCCACAAAAATAGTCAGGAAGCCAGGACAGATCAACCAGACTCTGCTTTCAGCCAGAAATGCTGCTTAGGTAGACAGCACTTGTGGGGGTTTTTTGCATATTTTGAATACATAGTGTAATGTACTTGCAGAGCACATCACTGCACTTTGGACAAGTGTGACAAGCATGGGTAACCTAAGGCAGTGTCCATATCCAAAAATGAGCCCAATGTCCTTGCCAAACACAGATGGAAGGCTTTATTCTGGCAACTGCTGATCCTTGGATCTCTAAAGGTTTTGAGCTTACTTTATATAATGTGCAAACACAAGTATGTGTATAGATATAATCCATAGGATACCATGCAAGTACCATTGGACAGTCTATCTTCTAATAATGGCTCTTTTATACATTATACCCACAGTTAGGATTTGGATTTCAAAGGCTTCCATTTGGCTTTTCAAAGATAAGATGAGGTATTTTCACGGTATAGCACCCTACAAAGAAATTAGTGTAGAGCTTGTGGTATCAGTTAAGTGAGGAAGACACATACATGCTGCCCAATTTCAAAGTAAATATGGAAAAATATGAAGCAAAATAACAACATAGTGTGATCTCAAACTGCTGAAAAATAAATGTTCTCATAAAAAAACAAAAAAAGCATAAACAGAATAAGCTGATCAGAAGAGACTGCAAATATTTCTAATTTGGTTTATTTTTAAATTAGTTGTTTTAAAGATTAAAGTTGTTCAGAAATACCCTAGGTACATCTGAATGCAGTAGCTTGAGTGTTGAAGAACATCTGTGCTTCATGACATTTTTCCAAAGTTATTTTAACCCAATTCTCATTGATCCCAATGGGAAGACTGCCTCACCACAATATTAGTCAACACCCAAACTAAGTTGTTTAGAGCTAGATCAGGCACTGGTCTGTGTTGATCATCTTTTCTTACATATTTCACTTAGCTCTTGGCTAGTTTCAGCATTTGCAACCATCAGTGAGCCTTCTAAATCTGTATGTTAACAACTCCATCTACGTTGCAATCATCTTTCAAATTCACCTTAAAATGCATTTCAAAAGTAATTTATGCCGAAATTCTTCCAAGCCCCTTTTAGTCATAGAATGTGAAAAGCACTAAACTGTATTCATACAGTATTTTAAAAGCCTCTTCAGTTTTCAGCATTGTTTAGATATAACTTTACACTGGCTGAGAGTATCTATACAACATGCTTGAATATGTAATTCCATTATATTTTGAAAATGAAGTAATATTTTTCTTGTAAAGACAGGTGTCCTGTTAGAAATATGAGTTGAATGACTGGCACCTGTTGATAAAGGAGTAACTCTACCATACTGCAATACTTTACTAGAATTCAGTCTTCACAAGATACTACAAAAAACCTTTCACTCAACTGCTCATTTTGTTCTAGGTTATGCAACCCTTGCAGTAAATTCACATATGCGGTTGCAGTGTAATCCTATAATGGGAGTTGAGAATTGCACTGTATAGATGCAAATATATTCTGATGAAATTACACCATTCAAACTTTTGGAAGCATCTGAAATATAGAAATATAGACTTAAAAAATTAATAGTGGCATATCATTCACTGATTTAAATAGGTCTGATTATGTGAGGTCAGAAAGAAAGGCGGACAGTCTGAAACACAGGCTAAGCAAAAGAGCAGTCCTCTGACATAAGACTGTTTCCTGGAAACTTAGTGGAATGGGTGTGCTCTAGTTACTGCAACAGTGGTACGGAATTTACTGTGGCAAGGCAATGTGATTTATGTGTTTGCTGTTGTTGCAGCTGGCCAGTTTCTGTTTTCTGAAAGCTGTCTTGCTATGCCAGGTGGGTCATTAAAACTCTAAAATTTGCAACAAAAAGAGCTAGAAAAAATTAATCTCAATATAATCATAAACTGATATTTTCTACAGGGTAAACCATTAAACATTTGAAATTCCCCTGGGAGAAAATAGAACTCAGTGTTTGGGGCTTATATCTTTGATAATTCCAGTTAAAAAAAAAAAATAAATGTGGAAACACATGATTTCTTTACAGAATCCTATTGTGCTCTTCATGGTATATCCTTTGCTCTTACTGGATGTAGTGGCTTGACCCTGGCTGGACACCAGTTGCTCACCAAGCCGCTCTATCACTCCCCTCCTCAGCTGGACAGAGAGGAGTAAGGTATAACAAAGGCTCGTGGGTCAAGATACGGACAGGAGATCACAGCAATTACTGTCGCAGGCAAAACAGACTTGGCTTGGGGAAATTTATTGTCAGTCAAATCAAAGTAATGTAATGAGAAATAAAATCAAATCTTAAAGCACCTTCCTCCCACCCCTCCCTTCTTCCAAGGCTCAACTTCACTCCCAATTTCTCTACCTCCTTCCTGCAAGCGGTGTAGGGGGATGGGGAATGGGGGTTGTGGTCAGTTCATCACATGTTGTCTCTGCTGCTCTTTCCTCCTCACTGGGAGGACTCCTCATGCTCTTCTCCCGCTCCAATTTGGGATCCCTCCTATGGGATACAGCCCGTCAGAGACTTCTCTGGTGTGGGGTCCCTGATCTAGGGGAGGACAGGTGACAGTCCTTCATTAACTTCTCAACAGTAGGTCCTTCCCATAGGCTGCAGATCTTCATGAACTGCTCTGGCATGCGTCCCTTCCACAGGGTGCAGTCCTTCAGGAGCAGGGTTCAGATATGGGTCCCCCACGGGGTCACAAGTCCTGCCAGCAAACCTGCTCCAGCATGAGCTCCTCTCTCCAAAGGTCCACAGGCCCTGCCAGGAGTGCTCCACCATGGGCTGTCCACAAAGTCACAGCCTCCTTCAGACACATCCAGCATGGGGTCCTCCATGGGCTGCAGATGAAGATCTGTTCCACCATTGGTTTGCTGATTAAGGATACCAGTTAAACTTGGACACCAGAGTGAAAAGAGGAGGTGTATTTTACTGGTGATAACCAAGTAATTAACAGTGTAATACAGAAAACATGCAGTAAGAAAAGGAAGAATAGTGCACTTAAAGCAAAAAACAGGAAAATACAGGGTAATGCATCAAACCATTACTACACGAGAGAGAGAATAGTGATTAAGACAGACACATCACCACTTGCACATGTTCCCATCATCCAGCCCCGCAGTGGCTGGGCAGCCCCGGTTACAGCGAGGGTTTGGAGAGCCTGTCCCGGCACAGGGGAAATCCTACACGGTGCGTCCCCCATAGGTGAGGCTGCCAAAGTCCCTGTGAGCGGGTCCAGGCTTATATACCAGAGATCGACAGGCCAGAATAGCTGGAACCTTTGTTTTGAGTGGAGAATTTCTGGTTTTGTTCTCCTGTTGGATTCCACCCAAAGCCTGGCCAGGGCTTGAGGGGGAGAACCAAGGGAGTTTCTAACAAGGTCAGATACTTGGGTTCTCAGCCTTGAACAAGGCTAAACATGGGAAGTTGGATACATTCTCTCCTCACTACTGATTATATTCTGTCTAAGCTACATCTTTCACTAGTGAGCTTACATACTTTGTTAATGATTACAGACTAAGTTAGCAGCTTCGGCTTGGAGCCTGCTTTTCAGGCTTCAGTGTTTCATCACTTTAGTGCTTTTTACATCAGCATAGGTAGTTTGTTTTCACAGAAGCCTCCCCTGTAGACCACTTACTACCAAATCCTTGTCATGCAAACCAAATACATTAAATAAACAAACAGCTGTTATCTTTAATTTTTAATTTTAGTTTTGTTGGATCAGTTTGACAATTATTTTTTCCACCGAATCAAAGTACCTTGTTAGTAGGGAGCTTAATTTAATTTCTGTTTGTCCAGAAGCTGAAACCACAAGTCTTAACATACAAAATCTTTGGGATTTGTATTTTATCATATAGATATCCACATCTATTCTCTATTTTCCATCAATGTTTTACTGTTTTAAACTTTCTGACCAAGATGCTATACAACACTGAGAGAGCTCACTCTAAATCTGGTCAGAGCCTGTTGCTAGTGTGCCTGAAATAGCCAGAGGAGTTCTGATGTAATGCGAGGTGACCTAAGCAAACTGTTGGATCAGCATTCCCTGCTCATGACAGCTCAGTGATTGAGTATCTGAACCTGTCATTCTATGATAGCTGTCTAGCAGTATTTCAGGGGACACTATCTGCAGTTTGGCTGCACACTTTTTTTTTTTTTTTTAATCAGTAATTGAAATTCTTAATTCCAAACTTCCATTTGATTTTCAGAATTGCTGGAAGTGTCTGAAGTAAGTCCACCTGTCCAATTGCCTCTGGAAAGCCTATCTGCTTATTTCAGCTCAACTTGATATCCTTTGCTGGCTGGTTTCCAGAGATGAAACAGTTTATTCTCCATGTTCTTTCACTGTAGGAATGTAATGTGGTTCATTTTGTCTCCTTCTGAGAGAGGACAAGAAAGAAAATTTTTTACAAGGGTTTTGACTTCTGTAGACCCTAACTCAAATTGATATCAAATTCCCTTTTGTTCATTCAATTTATAGCACTGGAACTTTTCTGAACAAAGCCCAAAATGTTAGGAAAAGTAGTTCAGCTTGCTACAGCTAGGATTTCTGGTTTTACCTATATACAAAATTTGATTCATCATACTTTATATTTCACAATCAGTGGCTTAGTAAGCTTTTGCACTTGAAAGAATTATCCATAAATTTGATACAAATAAACACTAAAGCTTCCAGCCAGATTAACCTTCTTTAGAAAATCACATATCAGTCTGAATTGCTAAAACTATAGTCTTGAATACTTGCTTCTATTTACTCAAGCTTGCTAATGTTTTCTGGTTTTCATCTAAATTCATTTACAGAGTTTCTATGTTTTACTATACAGTCATCTTTTCAGTATTTTAGATGTTCTCACCAATAGGTGCACACTCTCATCTACAATTAATAGACAATAATCAATGAAGAATATGAGATTATGGAAGTATACATCTGTGAGAGACTGAAATGTCCTATGACTGTCTCAAAGCTTGCTTGTGTCTGTGCAAACCTCCAAGAGAAGCTGCTGCAGCCTGTGAATTGATCTAGGGGATGCTGCCCAGAGAAGCGGGAGTGCATTGAAGGATGCACACCCCCAATTTCTTGTGGTTGCATTGTCCAGACCCTTTAGATAAAGCTCAAAGGGGCAGAGTTGTGTTGAGTTGGCCCCATCCTGGAGACATTTGTGGCTCCATTGTGTAGGCCAGACCCCATGCCTGCATTGCTAATGAAGTGATAAGAGGCAAACGTTCCTGCCCTTGAAGCGGGTTGCAACAAAACCTGTTGGACCAGAGACAAAGAAACTAAAGGGGAGCAGGTATGCTGATAAACTGGTACAATGAACTTAAAAAAGCAGCAGAAAATCTTACATTTTGTTCATCTACCATCAAAGCCAGATCTGGGTGCATCTACTATCCTGATCTGTGTGCATCTACCATTAAGAAGGATCCGTGAGCACCCACCACTGAAGAACTGAAGACTGAGGACCAACAGAACGCCGCTGGATCCTTGGTGGTGACTATTCTTGCTGCCCTATCCTGCTTCCTTGCTTTATTTCTCTCTTTTCCTTCCATTCTGTCCTATTACTACCCCTCTTCGCCTTTTTAATAATAAAAACCAATTTTGGGTATATGGCATTTGACCTTGTTTGTGTCTTAATCTCGCTCTTGGGATTGTATCAAAACCTCCCCCGACACTGGATCGGAACAACATCCAATATGTACATTTAGAGGATCTGCATACAGCAGATACATATATATATATATATATATATATATATATGTGTGTGTTACCGAAAATCCAGAATAAGAATTTATCGACACCAATTTGATGTAGATAAGCAGACACTTCTTTATTGAAGGCCAGATGTGTAGGGGAATGTAATCACCAACAACATGTACCAGGCACCAGAATCATACACCTTATATAGAACTTGCTCATACATATTCATTAACTATTCATACATAAACGTACAATTTCTAATAATTCATTAACATATTCTCCTCCTATTTCTGATTCTGTAAAGTTTAGAAATGTCTAGAAATGGGTCTTAGGTGTAATGTGAGTAGGTGGTCCATGAGTCGGTGGTCATGATCTCCCCCTGCCGGAATTACCTTTTGCTTAAGGACATAGATTTCTTGGCAGATACTTGCAAGCTGTTATGGTCACTTCCCTCAGTTCCCATTAATCCTGGACCTTGACAACTACATGCATTCTTCTAGTTCTATATATGTATTATAATTTTGTTACCTAGGCTCTAACCATTCCTACTAGACAATTATGACAAATCCCTTTGGCCTTGCTACAGGGCTGTACAGGGGATTTTAGAGTAGCAGTCAGTTGCTGGATTCAAAGTACAATAAATGTAAATAAATTATTTTTTAGTGAAATATCTCTTAATTCTATACTTATATTAAAATCAAACACAATTTAATTTCAGTTGATAATAAAATCAGTAACATATATACAGCAGATAGATAGATAGATAGATAGATAGATAGATAGATAGATAGATAGATAGATAGATAGATTTTTTTTTTAATCAGTTTCTGCTTTCATTTTCTTACTTGATTCTCTGTTGCTTAAATTTGCTTTGTGGTGCCACTGAAGGTACTAATTCTCAATTTCAGAATCACTGTGGGTTTAGACATTCTTATGGGAGAGTTCCCGATCTTTTCCACTGGTTTGTCTCCTGACTACTGACTCAGTCCTGAGCTATAGAAGATTTGATTTCAATGGAAACTGTCATTTGGACCAAATCTTGCTATATAGGATCATGAAATTCCTATTTTGTCAGATTTATAAAGACAACTGAATTTAAAAATTTAAAGATTCCAAGTAATATCTTTACATCCAGACTGTTGGCTATTTTAGTATGATTAGTTATTGTTGCAGCTGAGACTTTCACTCCTTATTAAATAACTGACCATTCAGTGGGACTGAGAAAGAGAAGGAGAAACTGCAACCATGATTGTACAGCTTGCTGGTTGGTGTTTTCTTTTGGGACATGGAACACTTAGGTTACAAGTTTCTGCTTGAAAATTCAGTTTAATTATTTATACAAAGAGAAATAGCTTTAATTGTATAGTGAGAGGAGTTCACGCTAGGATATCCAATATCTTGATGATTAGGGTACTCCTCTGGGATACTGGGAGACCTCTCTTTCAAGTCCTATGCCAGTGAATATTTAATAATTTATACACGGTAAAACTGCTTCAAGACAAACTCATACCAGACTATCCAGCACCTCAATGATTAGGGCAATTATTTGCAATTCAAATTGACCTGATTTCAACCTTCTGATCAAATCAGACCCCAAATCAGGAAGTATGTGTGTTTGCAAAGAGATTCCTCTGTCCTAGACTCTCCTAGTGCTTTGAACTCTGGACTGCTGAGTAAAATAAGACCAAATTTTTTACCCACAAGTTTTGTGGACCAGCTAATTTGTGAGAGAGCTGACCTGGAACTAGGTATTTATTTCCTGAAGAGGATTCTTACTTGAGAATATATAATATGAAGTGTTCTCGATACTTATGTTGGAGCGCTTTCACTTGAAACACTTAACCTTGATAATCCCATCTTGGGTAGCTTGTAGCTGTTAGTTTTTGTGAATCCTACTTGTAGTCACCAAATCCTCTGTACAATGCATAAGAATTCTGGCCTTCAAATTTGGAACTTGAGGTTATAGTAGAGTGCAGAGTGCCTAAAGGTTATAAATGTCATAATTCAACACTAACCAACTTCATTTTTACCCACAGGCAAAGAGAAGAACTACTCATTTGTATATAAATTGCTTGTACATTTATACCACAGAAGAAATAAGGCTATTTCAAAATGAGGAGCAGTACAGGTTAGTTCCAGTTGGCTCCAAAAATAATATTTTATTTAAAACTGTTCTCTGTGTAATCCTATAGAAATGCTTATTAATTAAAACTATTACAAATAGTTTATAAATAAAGAAATAAGTGTTAGAAAAGCTATGCTTTTTCTGCATCTCAGGTCTTATTTTATCCTTATTATTTAGCCTTTATAAGGTAGATTCATTTATACAGTACTTTTGATGTATCTGCCAGTATCCATTAATGTATAAGCTAAATAAAAGCACCAGTGACCTCATTAAACATTGGAAAACAAAACTAAGAAAAAAAACTTTTGACATTTCTTTCTCTAGAGAATATTAGCTTTCCAAGTGTCAAATTCATAGTATGCATGAGTCAATAAGAGTCAGATGAAAATACCATACATAGATATGCTTATTCCCCTTGGACACCTATATTACTTGGATATACATAAGGTCTCTAAATTCCTCTGATTACTTGAATGAAGCTATGTAATCAGTACTCAGAGAAAAACAGGAAAAAGGGAACTTTAAGCACTCTCACTTTGAAAAAATGACTGAAATTTCATAAATACCTTAGATTGCATTTTACAGTACTGATAAAGAAAAAACGAGTCACATAGAAAACTATTATTCTAAATTACCACTATCACCATTTTAGCTATTGTAAATAATAAAAATAATAATAGAAAGCTAAAATTTACATCATGGTTTTATTAATTTCTAGTAGGTGTACCTGAAACTCCCAAGTGAAAGAAAAACTGTTTAGGAGCAATTACAAATATTCATATCTCCCCTCAGCAATGAAATTATTCACTCAACAACAGTAAAAATTGTAATTTATAACCATGAAACAAAATGTATAATCTACACTGTGCAGGGAAATAATTTTAGTACTACTAATAGTAGTAGTAATAATAATGTTACCACTTCATCCATAAAATATAATCTCCATTTACAACCACAAAAAAAATCTCTAACACTTGTTTATAGTGCAAAAAAAGCACTTTAATTTAACATAATCTTCCTTTTACATGTCTATTTTGTTATGTCACAGAAAGTATATAGCTCATTTTCTTGCCAATTACTTGGTCACACCATTTTCAGACTGCATGTATATCATAGGCTTTGATCATCACAGAGGTAAAAAATGAAACAAGTACTCAAATAATTAAAGGTGGATATGATTCCAATATACAATATGTTCACATAAATTTTCAAATAAGGCTGTTTCATAACCTGTTTAGAACCATCTCTTTTATAGGTTTTACTGTGTGACCTCCTCTCCCATCCAGCAGTTATACATTTTAGTGGCCACTTGCTAGGTAACCACTAATTGAAGTACCTAAAACTTGTATTTACACATCTAACCAACATGTGTCCAGAACAGCAATCAAAGAGTTATCTGAACACATTCATTGTGAAACTGGCTAGAACTGACTGATGAAGACAAGTCTATATACTGCCTTATGGTATTTTAGTAGCAGTTCCAGGCAACCATGTCCATTGTATGCTGCATCTAGAGATGTAGAATAATCTCCTGAAACTGGTTGTATATTTAAACATTTGAATAGAGTTTGGTGTTAAAATATGGTCCGAAGTTGACTGCCCTTATTTAAGCCTTTAATCTTATACAAAATTGAAGGGAGGTTTATATCAAGGCACTGTAACTATAGGTAACTTAGGCATCTACTCAGTGTCAGTCACATAGGTCACCTCTCTACTGTCCTTCAGAGTTTCACAAGCAGACTCAGCAGGGCAAGGCCTTCATGGTGTCTTTTGTATAGCCCAAGAGTGATGTCAGTTATTAGCTTTTGGGGAAAGAGGTACCCAAAAGGGCGTTCTGCTTTAAAAACAGAGGCAGACTGTAGTAGATCCAAAAATACAAATACCTGATTAAGCACTGCCACAAACATGGATCTCCCTTCCTTCTTCCTGCCATGATCCAAGCCCACATCATTCTTCCATCACAAAATTCTTTCTACTATGTTTCCACCTATTCAGAAATCTCTCTTCACAAAACTCTTGAAACTTTCTGAGAGCTCAGTGTGCCTGATAGTTTTTCTCCTGGCTATTTGGCGCAGCTCCTTTAGACACTTCAAGGGAGCACCCTGATAGCATAGCTGCTTGTACCTGTATGGCTAGCAGCACAGTGGCACAGCCACAAGACCTGCCTTTGAAATTCCTTGCTAGAGCAATGTTTTACTTGGTTTGGGGAGTAGGATTAAACAGCCCTCAAAAGATATGTATAGCCATGTCTCTGTCCTGGCAATAGTAGGTTATAAAAGTCTTATGGCCAGTCAAGAGGATAGTTGTGCTGAGCATTGTTTGTTATCTTATCAGGCAGCACAGACAATGAAAGTATAAGACCTCATGACAAAATTGGAAACATGAACAGAACATCAGTGAGGGAGGAATTTTGAATCAAAGACATAAAAAGACTGTTGATTTTACTTACTCTAGAAAATTCTGGGTAAAATGTGTTGGTATTGGGCAGCTAGTTTCTCTTTGAGTTCCCTTTAGATAAAGTCCATTTTGGAAAAAAGAGCTTCACATGAAAACAAAAATGTATTTGTTTGTGGCTTGTTATGTAAAGCATGGGAGAAAACCAGTCCTTTACTTCCCCAGGTTAAGAAAAGGGGGCAGATCTTCATCAATAAAGACTTGATTAATTATGTGGTTTGAGAGAAACAGGTTACTAATGTTGTTTAACAGAACCAATCATGTTAATTATTTAAACCATCTGATAGAAAAGGTATTTAACAGCTTGAAGTAAAGAAGATGGGAAGCTATTACTCAATAAGCATTGATGTCAAATATATACTTCAAGGAGTGGCTTGAGCTTGAGGTTTTGGCCTCTTTATTACTCTGGAGCAAATTTTTACATCAGTAAAGTGATGAAGGCATTAATTTCAACAGAAAAAAGAGGAGAGGAAATCAAAGAAAGCTCCAGCCTACAGAGGTAAAACTGTGTTTTAAGAAAGAACTTCCAAAACCTGTAACTCTTGAAATAATTGCTGTCCATTTTGGTAAAGATTCTTATTGTTCCCATATCTACTGTCACTTAACATTGAACAGCTACCAGGTCTTCACAGATACATGAAAACTGACTTCTTAATGAAGATGTTCACAATTAATAGCAACAAAAAAATAAAAGTAAATCTCAGATCAGAAGTCAGTAAAAGTGAAATTGTGGAGTACTTAACAAAATTGTTTGCTCTTTTAAATGCTTTCTAAATTATTGTCTCAAGTCATTCCTCTAAAAATTTAGTTTACACAGCATACTCATACTATGATCTATAAAATGATGCAGCTAGTTGAATTGCAAAGGAAGAATATTAAAGTTAGGGATTTTTAATTTCTATGAATTATACATTGAGTGTTAATAGACCAGTCAAGGAGATATCTTTGTTCCAGGAAAGCCTGCATGAAACCATGTAGACGTATAAACTCAGCAGCAACTTTAGAAAGATACTTCTCACTATATGAATGACTGTTTCAATTATGCAAACTTTGTAAATAGAGATCAGCATACAGAATACCATTCCTTGTGTCTGGAGACAAGTGTGACTGTTGCAGCTGCTGCAATCCTTTATGTTATCATAGCAATCTTAGCTGGTTACCATTCTGCAGACTGAGAAGAAGTGCTGAAGTGCTAAAGTTTAGACAACAGGCCCAAGCCAGAGTTGACCTATAGATGAATCATGTATATTTTATAACCGATAACCATTGTGCTAGTAGGTATTGTACTAAATTATAACAAACCACCTGTTCTGATGTAAAAAGTGATAAAGTGTTGAAATACTGAAGCCTGAACAACAGGCCCCAAGCCGAAGCTGCTAACTTAGTGTGTAATCATTAACAAAGTATGTAAACTCACGAGTGAAAGATGCAGATTAGACAGAATATAATCAGTAGTGAGGAGAGAGTGTATCCAACTTCCCATGTTTAGCCTTGTTCAAGGCTGAGAACCCAAGTATCTGGCCTTGTTAGAAACTCCCTTGGTTTCCCCCCCTGAGCCCTGGCCAGGCTTTGGGTGGAATCCAACAGGAGAACGAAACCAGAAATTCTCCACTCAAAACAAAGATACCAGCTATTCTGGCCTGTCGATCTCTGGTATATAAGGCTGGACCCGCTCACAGGGACTTTGGCAGCCTCCCCTATGGGGGACGCACCGCGTAGGATTTCCCCCTTGCCGGGACAGGCTCTCCAAACCCTCGCTGTAACCGGGGCTGCCCAGCCACTGCGGGGCTGGGTGATGGGAACGTGTGCAAGTGGTGATGTGTCTTTCTTAACCACTATTCTCTCTCTCATGTAGTAATGGTTTGATGCATTACCCTGTATTTTCCTGTTTGTTGCTTTAAGTGCACTATTCTGTCTTTTTCCTATGGCATATTTTCTGTATTACTCTGTTACATTATTTGGTTATCCCCAGTAAAATACACCTCCTCTTTTCACTCTGGTGTCTGAGTTTAATTGGTATCCTTAATCAGCAAAACAAGTGCCAACCCCAAACATGTAAGTGATTACAATAATTCTTTTCACAAGAGTATTATGTACTCTGTGAAAGAGTTACACATTTTACACATGACATTCACTCAAATTACACATTTTATTAGGTGTTTGTATGTGAGTTCTGGGTGTGCATGTAATAACTAGTGGATAAAATTAGCAGAATTCACATGTACGATCTCCTAGAATTCTTTATATTTGAGACAGCTTTGTAAATGGGATGTGATCATTTTGCATCCACCTTGCAGGTGTTTAAGGCACAGAGTGGTAAACCAATGTCTATCAGCAATGTTAGGACTAGAATTTATATCAAATATTTTTTAAAAAAAATTACTGAATACATGTACTGTAAGACTGCAACTTAAGCCTCAATTTAGGATCAGTGAAGATGAAGACACTAGCTCATCCCATCTACTTCAGACATGTAACAGGATACAAATTACAAAGTGAGCCTACACAACTAGGTTAGACTGGATACTCGCTGTTTAGGCAGATAAAGTTGTTTGGTGATTCCTGCTATAGAGGTTTTGAGTTCTTCTTTGATGCAGTAGCCAAGATGTTGTACTAGTTTGGCTATTTGTATATTTATATGTACTGACTGAATATTGAATGAAAATTGTTTAACATTTAGGATAAAGTGAGATTGAAACTATGCATTTGTTTGTTGAATTACTTGATAATTCATCCCATGCATCAGAACACGTTCTTTTGTTTTAATGATTTTATGTAGCTCTATATCAGGTAAATTTCTGTGACCTATTTTCTCATCCTGTTCATTTAAGAACCACTATAAAGTATAACAGGCTATGAAAATAGATCTTTTGTAAGTGTGTGTTCTGTGTTGAATGAAGGTTTTTGTCATATCTCATGTGTCCAATATAAGTCTTATTTGTCAACATGGGAACTGAATCAAAATCAGCAGGAAACAGAAAACCTGCAATAAGGAACACTGTCAAGAATAAAACAAACAAATAACAATTGACCAGAAGTTAATGAAAATGGATGGAAAAAAGAAGAAGAAAGAATTGACACAAGAAGACTGCTCATACTAAGGATAAAAAATGAAGCAACATTGTTTATCTTCATTTGGCTACCTATCTTAAAGTAAAGGATAAGCCCCAATGTTGACACTGTAAATAAAGAGAAAAAATGAACCCTTTTATAAACTTGCTCTGTACATAACATGACTCCCCTTGCAGAATCTTCTACTATCTTTCTTCTTTTTTCACATTAAATAGCTATTTCTTCCATGTGTGTCACAGGACACCCCCACCCTGAAAAATACCCCAAAGTTTTGGTGAGCTTGTTTTAAATTTTGCAGAGAAAGAGCAGTTTAGCTTAAAAAAAAAAAAAAGTAGTTCAGCTCAAGAATAATTTTGTAAATTTCCTTTCATCTATGCTATTCTTTTAAATTTAAATTTCTCATCCCTTTTATCTTTCCAGACTTTGTTATGATTATAATTACAGTGACTTATTTAAAGAGGTAAATCACTTAGAAGTAAGCTGTCATTACCTACAGCCAGTTTGCTATAACTATTTTAAGGTAAAATTCCCAGTGGTGGCAATCATTAAAGCTAAAATCCATTTCATTTTAATACTTCATGCTTCATGTGACCTTAGTGTTTCCCCAAACTAGTAAAGAAAAAATATGTTTTTCTTTTTCTTCCATACTGATCACATAGCATCATTTGTCAATTGTTTAGTTACTTTGGGTACCAAGATCTGAGGAAACATCTGCAATTTTGCTTTTCCTTGGTCCATTATTTTATGGCCACCAAAAATCAGTAAAAAAAGGCAAACAATGAAATCACAGAGTTTTATATTCTACCAGCTGCTATAGAATTACTCTAGTCACTGTCTCTTATTGCTGTGCTCTTGTTTTTCCTGATTTTAAGTGATAGTCTATAATCACAGAAATTAAGACATAAACCATGTCAGAAATATGTCGTCTATTCCTCACATACACATAAGGAATAAAGGTATATTGTAAACTAATATTCTTGGAGAAAGAAGGCATCTTCCTTTACTCTGAAAATGTAATCATTCTTGCATTGACAGGAAAATGCCAATACAGAGGATTTATGTCTCAGATCTAATGGACAGACACACTTCCCTTGATCCCAGTGATTTACACCAGGTGAAGACTAGGTCCAAAACATGGATCAATCTCAACTTTTTCTCTAAAAACCTTTCGGGTCTTGTCACTAATGGACTATAAACTCAAAAATGAATTGTGTATGTCCTCTAACTGTTTTTTAAGGAGACCATAATAACCACTACAAAATGTTTCTGCTGAAATACAGAATACATATTTATTCCCAGCAGAAAGCTGCAATTACAAAGAAAATTATTTTGACATACTGAGAATTTAAGATACTATCAAATCTTGTTTAGTCACTATTAAAAAAGACAGCACTTTTAAAAAAATGACCACACTTGACGTATGATTCATGTCACATAGCTTTTGCTGATAAAGTGAGACGTTTTTTATGCCTAATGCCACAATTTAAGTTATTCTATTGTCCCTCAATAAGCTACCTCCAGAAGATAATTCATCCTACCAAAGACATGTAGTTTAGGACAGTATGAATCATCCTCTAGAGGTGCTTATGTTACTCCATCTACTTAGGAAGAAGGAAAGATGAATAGCTGACACAACAATTCAATGGCTAAAGATATGTCAGATGAGTGCTATTTCCAGTGACTATTCTACCTTCCCATTAGAAACGGAATCTGAATTATCTGTAGTATTTTAGGCCATAGACATATACATGGGTCAACCTTTGGCAATTGATCTGTCTTGATTTTAAATTAATTCTGGATTAATCAGGAATTAATTTAAATTTAATTTAAAATTTAATGTTAATGCTTACAACTACTGACCTTTCAATACACAGATTACTTCTTTCTCATGCTCCAAAATGTATGTCCTGATCACTCATGTGAGCTGTCAATGATGCAATTTTGTTCCAGATTTATGCCTCAGGTGTTCGTGTGTCATTCATTTGTTCATGACTTGCATTACTCATATTTGGTAACTGCTGCTGAAAATGCTTGTTTTTTCAAGTAGTAATCATTTAAATCACTTTAACTGGCTTTATTTGAAGAAAATAATACTATTAATATGGCGAGTAATAGCCTGCTAACAGTATTTGCGTGAAAACTCATTTCTTATTTTGTAAAAAAAAAAAAAAAAAAAAAAAAAAAAAAAACCACATTAAGAAATCCTACAGAAGATTGTACTGTAAAAACTTAATTTTATAAAAAACAACACAAATAGTTTGTAGTTTTCCTAAGTCATAAAGTAGTCTTGTGGGTCTATTCTGCCCACTATTTAAAGGCAATAAAATCTCACCCAGAAATTACTGCATTCAGCCACTATCTTCTGCTTAGCTTTAGGGCATAGCTTTATGACATTCAACCTGGATTCAATGGCTGCATAATATGGTCTGACTTAAAACAAACAAACCAAATGAAAAAAAACAAAGTTATTTAACTTCCGACTGAACTTTTAAGGACGAAAACAGGAATTCAGTAGAATGAATTGGACTTTTGCCATTAATGCCTATCATATTACTATCTATACAGAAAAACTTTCAACTTACATAAAGCTCTGCCAAGCAATTGGTATTTTCTTCCTTTTGTGTCAGAAGATGGAAGGGATTGTCATGTCCCAATTTATTGGGATGACGACTCAGTAACTGATTGTCAGGTCAGGATTAAGGTGAAATGACACCAAGGATTTTTCAACTCACAAAAGTCAATTTTTATTCACTCACAACAGCTAACTGGCATGAAACTTTGTCAGTAATCTTTGTGACCTCTGCAACAGGCACTAAACTTACACTAATTAATGCAGGTCTTATAAAACACCCCGATAAGTCTTTAACATGCCCAGACAAGCTTTGAACATGCCCAGACAAGCCTTGTCTTACATGTGGCCATACTGAATAAGAATAGAAAAGGGGAGAGAGGAAAAGAGAGAGAGAGAGAGAGAGAGAGACAAAAAGGAAGATTTCACCAGTCCTGGTTTCATTGTTGGTCTGGCCAGCCCAGGGGTCCAGTTCCATTGGGGCGCAGCCACCTGGGGCTTTGACTTGTGTCCTTTTATAATTCTTTTCCCTTCCTCCGGGTGGATGGGCACTTGGACTCATTGGGCTAATTAGGCTTCATGCACAGTTTATGCTTCTAGACTTCTCCTTGCTTTTAGTACATGTGCAGTTTGTACCTTCAGATTCATCTGGAAGTGGGTTGGTGGGCTTGGGGGTCATTGAGGATTTACTCCCCTCCCCCTACAGGTGTGACCGTTGTTTGACCTTTCGTTTTGGCATATGCGTGGTGAAAACAGATTCTCTATTGGCTCTTCACAGAGTCATTCAAGATAGTGAAGTTCAGCCTCTGAAAATTGTGGTCCCATCTCTGCAGGACCCCCTCTTCTTGCCACACCTCCCGGCCATTACCTGCACAGCCCCAAAGTTTTCAGAGACCATTTCCTTTGCCAAAGTTCTTTACTGGGTAGTTGAGACATTAACTGTTGTTTCATCAAACCATCACAGGGACGAACCCCATGGAGGTGCTCATAGTCTTGAAAAAGTCCATGTCCCAGGTCTAGGAATAAAACTACCAAGCTTTTACTGTGGAATGAAATTGGTTCAAATTTCTGCTTTATACTTCCTTCCCCTTTATATACCAAAGATGCATACAATAATTCTGATGGAGTACCTAGATAATCAGAGAGCTTATTATATCATGAAAATTCATTGTGTCTCTTAAAGCTCTGCAGAAAAACATTGGTTTCTACAAAGTTTCATATGACTTTACTGCACTGGTTGACTTATACAAGACTGTGTTTTCAATTACCAATGAATCATACATAAGTTTTTTCAGAAAGAAGCTCTGGAGATTTTTCCTTTACTGTTTCTGTCCCCCATTTAGTTAATATTAATTTTCCAGCACAAACTTTCTAATGAACTGGAAAACAACCTTTCTTCCTTTATTTAATTTTTTCTTAGTTATAGTACATTAACATTCTCAAATTACATGTAGATATGCATGGGGCAGAATATTACTTTAACTGCATTCAGAAAATAAGATATTAGAAACCATTTTTAGTGACAGAAAAATATAGTCGCTCCTTTAAAAATGTTTTTTCTTAGTACAAAATTATTCTACTCATGTATTAATTGTTAAAATTAGAATATTGTTGCCTTCCACTCTATTGACTTTACAATGGTTACTATTTAGAATTGAATATGTTTATTCACTGCACCAGCCAGCGACGAGGACATGTTTGTACTCTACCACAGACAGTTGTGTGCTGCAGATATATGTAAGCTATGATTATGTTGCTAACTCAGATACTATCAGCAAAACGTCCTGAGCAGCCTGGATCCCAGCGAAGTGCAACTGGTCAGCCAAACTCCACAGGAAATGCTGAATCCTGAGCTGTCACAAAATATAGATAGAGGTATCCCAGACAGCTATTTCAGATCTTACCTTATACATCTACTTCAAAGCAGAAACATGGCAAGGTTAAGTAGATAGAAAGAGACAGCAAGACAGAAAAGCTGCTTACTGGTGTAGGAGCTGTCTGAAAAATTTCTGTGGTATTACAGAATCACACACAACACTATTTTCAGAAGTGAATGCTGTCAAGAAAAATAAATGATGTCTATTATTTAATGTGGAAAAAACACTGAAATTTCCAGAAAGATGGGAATTCCAGAACAAATTAAGATTAAGCCTTAATGCCTTGAAAGGTTTTATGTATTCACTGGCAGATTTTAAAGCTAGCCTGAGATTACTGTGATGGTAAATAAAATCAAAGGCAAATATGTCTTAAAGGCAGACAAGAAGGTTCAAACAGTAATGTAAAGCTCTTAAAACTATCGTGCAATTTAATTTTAGGAAACTTCAGAATACCATTTACCTCAAATAAAAATTGAGTTTGTCTGGTGGCCATGCTCTGAAAAAAGTTGTTACTATCATTTGCAGATGGTGGTTTGTATTTAAGACAATTTAAAAGAATTAATAATGAAAAGAAAAATAATTAACTTTCAGCTATTTACTGCAATGATTTGCTATAAATATTGTATGATCATATACAGTTTCCAGTGTAATAAGCTCAATATTATTTTTTAATGTGGCAAAATAATTATTAATTTTTTATCCTTACTCCTGCTTATTACTACTTGCCTTTATTCTTCACTCACAGATCCCCTAATTATCAATAACCATACAGTTAATCACAAAACAAAAATGCTCCTGAGGAACATATATTACGTGATATAAATTTGTTAATGTATACATGGTCTAAATTAATTAAAAAAACAACTATTGGATGACATTGTATGAGAAACACCTACTTAGCTGTAGATAGCAGATAGTTTACTTTAGTGAATATAAGATACCTGTTCCAAGATGTGCAGACTTTATTATTTTTGTAGACTGTGATATAATTTTAAAAAAGCAGATTATAATTTTAGTAAAATGGGATTAAATTCTAGCCTTTGGTATCAGAATACCACTTCCAGTAAAAAGATTTTAGTTACTCTAAGGAGAAATACATATTTTGTCAAATATTGGAAGATACAAGTCAAGATTCGATCCTCCTTTTTAAAGTATCTATGATGGAGGATTTAGCTGGAGCAGAGTGATTCAGATTTTCTAAATGAGGTGCTTAGGTTAAATACTTTTCTCTACTGACAAAAGGGAATTTTTAGGTGATTCAGAAAATGTTATTCAGTGATCCTATATACAAAGAAGGGAACTGCCCAAAGCTCGCCAAATGGGAAGATATCTGACACAAGATTGATTCAAAGCTTCACAAGTCTCCTCTGCACCAGTTGCCTGTTGAAGAGAAGGTGCCCTTTTCCTAAAGTTTACTGACAATATAGGCACTTTTCAGTGATGGAAGTTTATTTGACCACCCTTGTTTTGTAAGAAAGGGTCAAACCACCAAATTATTGACTAGAGGAAAGAGGGCTTTTCTCCATTTCTTTTATTGAAAGTGCATTTCCTCTGTACAAAATAATGTGGCACTCATTAAAATAGAACAGAAAAATATCAAGGGAGAGTCTATATTCATAATTGTGAAGTTGGAGACTTGTGTTCACTTATATCTCCTGTTTTCTGATATAAAAGTAGGAATCCATATATTCCCAGGCCAATCCTATGGTTTTCCTAGCATGGAAAACCTGGTTTCCTCCATATACCAAGAACCCCCGGTGTTGATACTGTTCTGTGGAACATCAACAGTCCCCATTTCATTGGTGAGAAGCTCAGGCACAAATATATTAAACTTGCCCAGGGTGTCTAAGTTTAAGTGTTGAGGAAGCAGGAGAAAGGCATCTAATATATTCAACGCATCTAATCGAACTGCATCTGTTTCCACATAACTATGACCGTCGTTCACTATGAAGTAAAAATACTTTTAAAAAACACATTAACATCAACTTTTTATGCTTGTGTGTGATTACACCTTTAATAATGATTTACAAATTTAACAGTTTTAAGAAGCATATCTAAAGCCACCAAATAAACAATCATTGCTCTGAATAAAGTTATAGCTTTGAAAGGTCATCATCATATATTCAAGCTTATTTCTCTAGTTTCATTGTGCAGAAGTTTCTTCAGATTTTTTTTCAGAATTGCCACCTGTTCTGCTGATTAAGGATACCAATTAAACTCAGACACCACAGTGAAAAGAGGAGGTGTATTTTACTAGTGATAACCAATGTAACAGTGTAATACAGAAACATGCAGTAAGAAAAAGCAGAATAGTGCACTTAAAGCAACAAACAGGAAAATACAGGGTAATGCATCAAACCATTACTACACGAGAGAGAGAATAGTGATTAAGAAAGAGACATCACCACTTGCACACGTTCCCATCACCCAGCCCCGCAGTGGCTGGGCAGCCCCGGTTACAGCGAGGGTTTGGAGAGCCTGTCCCGGCAAGGGGGAAATCCTACGCGGTGCGTCCCCCATAGGTGAGGCTGCCAAAGTCACTGCAAACGGGCCCAGCCTTATATACCAGAGATCGACAGGCCAGAATAGCTGGCACCTTTGTTTTGAGTGGAGAATTTCTGGTTTCAATCTCCTGTTGGATTCCACCCAAAGCCTGGCCAGGGCTCAGGGGGGAGACCAAGGGAGTTTCTAACAAGGCCAGATACTTGGGTTCTCAGCCTTGAACAAGGCTAAACCAGGGAAGTTGGATACACTCTCTCCTCACTACTGATTATATTCTAAGCTGCATCTTTCACTAGTGAGCTTACACACTTTGTTAATGATTACAGACTAAGTTACAGCTTCAACTTGGGGCCTGTTGTTCAGGTTTCAGTATTTCAACACTTTGTCACTTTTTACATCATCATGGTTAGTTTGTTATAATTTAGTACAATACCTACTAGCACAATGGTTATCAGTTATAAAATAGATAAGATTCATCTGTAGGTCAACTCTGGCTTGGCTGGTTATCGAAGCCTTAGCACTTCATTCAGCCCTTTGACCTATAGGTGAATCATGGCTCCAAATCTATTCCTATGGTTAGTGACATTGGTTTTCCTTTATCAGTTGATATCTCATCAGGCATGTCCTGATCCAATATCAAGGAGGGTTCCTAAATGATCCTAGGTGTGAACTTAAGACACGAATGAGGTTAAATGTCATACAACCTTGTAAAGTCTATTTCCTGTAGCAAGCAATAATAGCGATAGGACAGAGAGAAGAAAGAATACATAAGCGAGCACATGGAAGAGATGCAGCAAGATCAGTTACTACCATCATGAATTCAGCAACATCCTCTTGTCTCAATTTCAGTGCAAGTGATAGGATTGTTACAAGCTCCAAGCTTCACCAAGAGAGAGATAATGTCGAAATCCCAGCTCTGAGCCCTGAGAGACGAGTATGCAGTCCTTTTATTGTCCCAGTCCCCACAATTCCTCCAAAGAGTCTGCCCATTTCCACAGAGTTCATTGTCATATGTGCCACCCCGTGTTCTTCCATGTGCACATGCCCAGGTGTTCACGGCGGTCTTCAGTTGGCTCACACACAAGCGCAGCTTGACAGGCACTGCAAAGGATGTCATCGTTCTGGCTTTAGGCAGATATGGTGGTTTCTTCAGGAACAGTTCATCTCTTTCAGAGCATAATTCTCCATGACAACAGGATGTTAAGGCCAGGTAGTGGTAGTGATGCAGCAGCAATGTTGGGACAAGCACAGTCTAACACAGTCTTTTACACCAACTCATGGCTCGACATTGCTGTCCTTGTGGTGTCACGAAGGATAGATACATAAAGAGAGAAAGGATAGAAATAGCATGCAACATGATAACTAATAACATTTTTGGCTAACATATAACTAATAACATTTTTAATGGATATGAATATCTTCAGTTAACAAGCATATATCAAACAACATCCCTAACAAATATGTCATGCTCAAAATTAACTAACTCTACAAAACCAAAATATTTTATAAGACTATAGAGTAAATCACCACTAACATGTGATCCATTATTTTTCTGTTGTTCTGGCAATGTACCATTGAGTGTTTGCAGCTCTGGCAGTCCATGCGGTCTGCTGCCCTGGTTTGCCAAAGTTGGGGTCAGCATACGCAGCAGAAAAATTGGTTTCTATGCCCCCTTATCCTAAAGCGCATGCATCATCTGGGCGCAGAAACTTCTATCCCATATTCAAACAAAGGTAAATTAGTAATAACTCTACAAATAACAAATAAAACAATATTAACACTAACAATGCTTAACAAGATTATAACCAAACATACAATAAAGGTAACAGTTACAATAACCATGTCAGTTAATAATATTTTAACTAAACATATTTAATCAAAATGTGTCTCAGGCCAGGCCTGAGGATGTGCTCCCGGTCCTTGGGAATTGGTGGAAGAACATGATTGTCTACATGAATAAGTACAATTGCAAGACGGTTTACATGGACACTGACAAGATGAACGCATACATACCACAAGAGAAAATATAGCAAGAACCAACAGAGCAACCTCCACAATATTAAGTATCAAAAGGGGATAAATTCTAGTTGTTGTTGTCAATTGTGGAGCTGAAGATGGTGGTCTGGCTCGCTGGAGCTGGGGTCTGCTTATGCAGCAGGAAAATGCATTTCCACGCCCCAGCCCAGAGGGCATGTATAGTTTAGGCCTTGGCATTTCCATCTCGCCTTCATGGGCCCAATAATGACCTTTTAAAGTCCAGGCCCCATTAGCAAAAGGACCTTCTTCGGATTTGGTGTCTGTTGTTTGATCATAATACTGGCAACAAAATGACCTAAAACCACAAATTCACTTTTCTCCCATTCTTGGTTAATACTTCAGAAGCCAGAGCTTCACCTGGAGCCAAGGGAGAGGAGAACTGTCACCCAAAGCAATTTTGCAATGATAGACAATACATCCTAAAAACGTTAATAAGATAAAATCAACATTATGCAAAAATTTAAATTCACATAAGGATCCCCCATTGTGACTCAGGGGGGGTTACTTGCAAGAAAAAGGAAATAAAAGTTTCTCGGTTCATTTTGAGAACCAGAAGTGGGTTATAATTAGAAAGAGATGGGATAATCTACCTTGTATTAATTTTGTGCTCCTTTCCATGAGCATCTTTGGCTTTCCAGGTATGCTTGTTTACTGGGGTATCCAATACCAATGGTACTGCTCCCACTGTGGGGAGTTCAACCAAGACAGGTTTTCCTGGAAAAGGAGATGGATTTCTGGGGTGGTCAAGGCCACCTGGGGCTGACATGATTGTTGGAGCCTTTGGACAGAATGCTGTGATCATTGGGCATCCATTTACTGACACATTTAACTTCACTTCTTTCTGCAGAGGCCATAAGACTAAAACCTCTTGAATGGTTTCTTCAGCTAATTCAAAAGCAGTTTGCTGTTCATTTCTGCATTCAAATTCATATTTTTTCCTTGTCATCTTATACCAAGAGTTTAAAATTTATCCCAAATAGGCAATATGTTGCCTCCAGAAGCCAAATATCCTAATGAATCTTTGAACATTTTTGACTTGTGGTACAGCACAGAGTTGTTGGGCTTTAGGCAGTATTTCTCAATGCCCACAGTGACACTGAATTCCTGGAAACTTCACCGTCTGAGACGGTCCTTGGATTTTTTTTTTTTTTTTTTTTTTTTTTTCAGGGTTAAATTCCCAACCCTTCTGTTTTATGTGATTTACCACTAATTCAAGGAAATGAGGAGGAGCAGGAGGTACACCACCACCTAAAACTGTTTTGAGAATTGTTCTTTGGAGTTCTGTTTGCTTCTTTTCACTTAAAGCAGATACATGCAAGCAAATACACACACTGATTTTCCTCAGGACATGCCTTTTGTGTCTGTGGATCATTACTGAGAAACCTTATTTCCCTGCCTTACATACACATTAGGGCTTCCTGTGATATTTTCTTTTCTTCTTGCACAGAATTATGGGCTGAACTCCTTTCCAAAGCCACCAACAAAGCTTTCTGATTAATGTATGAAAATCTCCCAGGTCCTGCTAGTCAGACAACCAAAAAAGCATGAAAAGCAGGTCTTCCAAATGGATCTTGAAAATGACATCTTTAATCCACTGAACTTTTAGCATTTTCAAATACAATTTTGTAAGGAATTTCACTTCTTTTGCAGCACATTTATTTTCCAATTAAGACATCTGTAAACTACAAAATAAATCTTTTAATTACTATTAAAAACTGACTTCCATCTTAGAAAGTATCCCTCAATTAATTTTATAGGTGGGTAGATTAGTTTTAAAGAGATAACCTGAAAATAATGTAACCAGAGCAGCTCAAACAGAAAAATTACACCAACTAAATATAAAATTAAATATAACAACACAAGAAATTGAAACATGCATGGATGAGATATCAATGGCTTTTTCTTTTAATTAGAAATAACTGGAGGTTATATTGTGCAAAAGAAACACAAAGGAAAGTTAAGCTTAGTGTAAAGATGCTTTTTCTTGGACAAAATGGGGTAGTATACTTCAGCAGAGTCAGACAAGATACCTGATGGTCACACAGCATGTTAGCATGAGAGTTCATTAAACCATTCCCACCCACATAAAACTGTCATTTATTAAGAGAAATAGCAGATAAGGGACACTGGATTTTTAATAGTCAGATATTTCAAGAGTATTTGAAACAGAGGGACTGGTTTTGTTTGGGCTTTGGTTGCTGATACTTTTCACTCTGCTTCAGATTATAACAAATATGAAAGACTAATATCTGAAAGTCTTGAATGTGTTTGATACTACTGAGTCACTTCACTGACTCATCTGATTGACATTGATACTGATATACCATACTTCACATTTTCTAGTAGCCATGGTTAATGATTATGCTAGTAGCTATAGTTACTGTATGGGAACAATTGCGGGGTCAAGCAAGAACAAGTTTCATTCTCCAAACATTAAAAAATAGATAGAACATTCTGAGCCATAAAGACAATGTCCGGGATTATTTTGAGGATGAGTTATTTGACAACATAGCAAAGTGAGTATTCGCTTACTTAACTTGGCAATGAAACTAAGTTTTGAGTGTCCTTCTAATACTAATCAGTGTCATTCTACTACTAAAACCACACTCACAGGTCAAAAAGACTGCTGCCCAGGTTAAGACCCTTCCCCTGAGCATGCATAGTAGTAGAAGTGTTAGGTAAGCCATATTATAATTGTATGTTAATCACTAACCCATCAGTATCTAGTAAGTGTGTTCTGGAGAAGTATTAATCTCTGATTTCTGTGTGTAAAAGGAGGATGAAGACCTGATGTTGGTGCTTTATTTGTAGAAAAGCCCACCAAGCACCCAGATCTGAATATATTACTATAGCCCTTCTGAGCGTGTTAAGATTGGTTCATTGCATGCCAGGCAAGAATAAATTTTTCACGTAACAGATTCTGTTGACCTAGATAGGACAGCTGTAATGCCTTGCCTGGACTGACTTGCTGGCTCTCAGCAGGAAAACGCTGCTCTCTGGAATCCAGAGGACACCAACTTTTTGATCAGGGATGCCACGAGTACTGTCCCCAACCAGAGTGCATAAGGGACACAATGGTGTAATGCTTGATAAAAGATATATTGTTTAGTATAAGGTTGTGCATGCACATTAGCAGGGATTGTTGGTAAAACAGGTAAATTCATATATGTTTGACAGTGACGACTGGAGTATATGAAGTTGTGAATCCAAACGTTCTTTTGGGGTAAAATATGGGAGATCAGCTGTCTAAAATGGCTTGGCTTTCTCCTCTTGGGCATAATATAAAACATTGGGAAAAATTTGGAGGAGATCCTTTAACAAGGAAATGGCTAACTGAATATTGTACTAAATGGTGGCCACTGTGTAAATTGGAAGATGGGGGGAAATGGCATGAGAAGAGGCCACTGAAATATAATACTATCTTGCAACTGATGTTGTTTTGTCATCGACAAGAAAAATGGGATGAGGTACCTTATGTTGATTTATTCTTTACTTTGAGAAATGATCATGACATTTGAAAAAAAGTCTACGTTTTTGATTCTGATTCTGATGTAATGATGATGGTGGAAGATATAGATAAAAATCACATTGTTCTGCATGTAGCATTGAGAAAACATGGTTAAAAGTGAGTGATGAGGAGGAGAATTTATGAATTCCGGTAGCTCCAGATAACAAGGAAAATGATGCTGGAGGAGCTGGTGGTTTTAGCCCTATAGCAGGAAGAACTCGAGCACAGCAACACCTGACATTATTAGCTTCTATTCAACAGGCTGTAAGTCCAGGGGGAAATCCGCTATTTGTTAAAGCACCATTTGCTACTTCTGACAATGATTTGGTAGGAGTTGGATGATTTATATAGAGAAAACCCAGACAAAAGGTATCATTCTTTTAGAATAATTATTGAAAATCATAGTCCAGATTGGCAAAACATGCAAATATTACTAAATAGCCTGTTGACCCCAGAGGAAAAGAGAATGGTATTAGAAAAAGCTGAGGCAGAGAATGGGAGGATAAATGCAAGGGATAATCCAGCATATTTTATGCCCACCCAGGAACCTAACTGGGACCCTAACAAAGATGAGGGAAAACTGATGGTAAAATATCAGTAATTAATATTATATGGAATTAAAAATGGAATCATTCAGCCAGAGAACCTTACGAAATTAACTCAGATAATTCAAGGAAAATCACAAGACCCCTCAGCATTCTATGAAAGGTTGACTCATTTCAAGAAAACAGTTAACCATAGATGCTTACTTGATGTGTTTTTCTTAAAAGCATGTATCAGACAATTTCAGAAAATGCCTACTTGAACTTGAGACTTAATGGGACATCCTTCTACAAAGAGAACAGATTTTGTTTTGAGATTAAACAGAGCTTTCCTAGTCTTGTCAACATGAAATCAGTGCCATGCAGACGCAAGAAGAGAACCTTTTAGCACCTTGGGCACTTAAAATATCACCAGTGTTGTAGAGTTTTTACACCTCCACCGTTAGGCATGAAATCAGTAGGTATTTTCAAGATTACAGGATTAGCCCCAGGTCTCTGAAGTCCCTTTAATTTTTTTTGTCAGTCCTAGCCCTTAGAGAATTAATTACTAAATTTCCCAAATAAACAGGTTAAGACATTTAACGTTGAACAGGGACTTTATCTTCCCACACATGCATGTGGTTTATATACAGTTTTACTACTTAACTGAAACTTTATCAGTATGATCAATTTCGTTATGCTTTACCTAAATGTATACAACAAAGCTTCAGCCAGTCATTAAAAGGAGAATAGACTAAAATTCCAGCCTGTAATACATTTAGTGGCAGAAATTTTAAGTCATTACTAGATCAAATGACACTTAAACTAATGGTGTGTCTGCCATTCAAGAGTGTAAAAACTGGTGAATTACACCTATAACAAGGATCCCATGTCCATCCAGAATTTGCAGATGGAATGATAATTGGGATAAGTATGTCCAGTGACAACATTTTGAAAAACTAAGGGAAATTTGCTTCTTACAATTCACGAAAATGCCTCATTGGTATTATCCGAACAATAAATTCTTCAGAAAACTAACACATTTAATATTAGTCTTCATATTAGTTATTCAAAACTTAAAACAACATGAAATTTCTTGGACCAGTAAATAAATAACAGAGATATTTGAGTAACTTCTCTATATATTTTTCTATTAACACACTTCCCATTGGGCTATTCAGAAAAACATTAATTGAAATTAACATTAAATAAAGAAAAAATAAAAAGAACATTTTCATTTCTGTCACCGTTCCAGCGGAGGTAATAAGAACTCTTCAAAACTTACTTTTTATTGAAAATGTTCTGAAATCCCTTGCCATAATTTTCTGTGATCTTAATGATGGCAGAAAGTTATCAAAAAAGAAGCAAGTGGAAAGAAACAGATTTGGAAGTCTTACAATGTTGTTTTCATGACAGGTTTTATGCTTTTTTTTCCTCAAATGGGAAAAAAAAAAAAAAAAAAAAAAAAAAAAAAAAAAAAAAAAAAAAAAAAAAAAAAAAAAAGAGCTTCTGGGAGTGTTTCTACAAATTTTGTGAGTAGGCAGTATAAATGTGCTTATGTTACATTCAGACAGACAACAAGTGAGGTATAAAGACAAACCATATGTTTTGTAGCACAACATGATTTCTTGACTTCCAGAAGAAATGTTAGAAGTAAGAAAAGGAAGAAGGGAAAAGGAATGACCACTCAGAAGCTTGTAAAAAGCTTCTGAGTTCTTGTCCTCTAGGTCGGCATAAGAAAGTGCTGGCTATCTAGGTGTGAAGAGCTGTCCTGTGCATTTGGGTGAATATTCTGAAATAAATAGCCATTAGACTCAACCTTGAATAGCTGACTTTATTATATTTTTAAAAATTAAAGGCAATTTTATAAATTTTAATTATTAAATAATGTACCAACATAATCTCCATCTGTGAGATATCTGTGAAATTAGGATATATTATGTGACTCTGTTCTGTTCTTCCTTAACATTTGTATTATGAAATAATAAGCATCCCTTTTATATAGTGTCATTACAATACATGAACAACATAACTTGTTCCTTTTCCATGACTGTATGGCATACATATTATTCTACTGCACAAATTTTCTACTTTGATGTTCAAAATTCTGTTTTCACAAACAGTTACTACTGTCTTAATTTCACTCTCTGAACATTTTCCAACAAGATAAATAATTTGAAAATTTGTGAATGGAAACACAAAGCAGTTTACAAATTACACAACAAAATTAATTTTAAAAGAAAAATTAATATTTTAATTTCTGTAAGTATGTGTTTGTTCTATTAAATTTTGTGCACAACATATTTTGAGAGTTACACACTAATTATTAGTCAACTTTGAATCACTTTCTTATTTTTTAGTCTTTATTTGGTAAATTATAAAAGTTTTGCTGTGAAGAAAAAATATAGTGGCTTATATTGGCATATTTTGTTCTTTTGCTAATGATCAGAAAAATCAAGCACTAGTGACTGATACAAAAAATATTATTCTCTTAAACAGAGATGAGACCACTTAATTGAAAAGAATATCATTGGTTTGATTATTTTTTTTCTGTTCTGGAGGTGGAGAAAAATTTTGCATTTGTTGTTAGATTACTGTTTAAGATTTTATTAAATAAGATTCAATGCAAAAATTTTTCAAACATTAACCCTTGTAATTATTTATATTTGACAATACTGAAACTGATGCAAGAAGAAATAAAGGGAAATAAGGTACTCTCACAGACTGTTAAGACTATTTGGATATAATATCTGCCATAAACCAATATTAAAACATATCTTTTATAGGGATCCTAATTGTTCTGCTATTTCCAATGAAACTTTGTTAGGTCAGGCGCCTTCAGCAATAACCATGGCCTGTTTTAGTGTCAGCAAAGGCTATGCAATTCATGCGGCCATAGAGGCTTTAGAGTATTGGTTTTAACAGGAAAGGTTAACTGCAAGTTTTATCAAGTTTGTTGTCTAACATGTTTACTATCAAGTATTGCTATAGCATCAAATATTGAAGAGCTTTCTACCCAAGGCAATGCTGACTGACGATTTGGAATGGCAGACAAGTGATTTAAACAGTAAAAAAAAATAACAGCGGTCATCATGAGTGACCTATACACCAGATATATAAAATTTGTAAGACAAATGTCTTTTGCTTCAGTAGGGGTTTGGATTTACTGAAGGACACAATATAAAGGCTAACATGTGAAACAGAAATAAGTATGTGTTGTAAATAGCAACACTGAAAACTAATACATTTTACATATTTTATAAGTACATTTTTCTGTCACTCTTGCCTAGAAAAATATTCCACTGTCTATTCCATTAATTGAAAATATATGTGAAATTTAACATATAAATATTCAGTATTATTTGTGTAATGGTTTTAAGAATGATTATATACTTCTGCTTTAAACAATTCATAAAAATCAGTGTCTGGTTTAATCCTCATCTGCATTTTAATGATGTGCTACCTTATGAATTGTAAGACTGAATGTTGCAAGCTACTAACATAATCAATTCATAGGATCATGCTCGTCTTTAACAGTAACAAATACTAATAGAATTAATCATTAACAGCTCTTTAATAAGGTCAGCTGCAACTATGATAACAAAAGTAGTGCATTGTCTTATACCCAGAGGATGTCACATTGCAATCAGTCACTTATTAAAGCATCAGCATTAGACATTCACAATAGTGATTGAACAACAGGATTTTGACCCTTGGCATGTCTCATTTGAAACTGCAGTTTATGAGGAGAATGATACACATATATTTTTATTATCATTATATTATTTATTATTGTTTTCAGTTGAAGTAGTCCTTTAGTTTAACTTTGGAGACCTAGTATCACAGTGACAACTTTCATACACAGGCACATACATTTTTGGGCTTGCTCAGAGAAAAGAGGATTTTTAAAAATAAATAAAATTTTTAAAAGGTATTTTAAGATTTTAAGTTTTTCAGAGCTAAAATTTATATTCAAATTGATGAAATTGGGAGACCAACAAAAGGAAGAATGAAGGAAGGGAAAAGTAACATTTTGAGAACTAAGCAGAATTAATATTTTCACTTATTTTCCCTCTTTTTTGCTTCATCTTAAGAGAAAGAATGTCCAGCAAATGGCTCTGTTTTCTTGGTTGAGTGGCAAACAATATAAATAGTGTTTATATTTTGTTCCTGAAGTTGTGAGTTCGTTGGTCATTCTAATGTCTTGCAGAAGGGCGATATCTAGCAGTACTCTTTTAAAGGCTGTAATGAAGGGTACAGTACAGTGTCATTTCTGTGCCTTGGGATGCCCACAAGTGGAAAGACTCAAATCTGCAAAGCTCTGTGGAAGAAACGATCTGTTTGTACTGTGCTAAAGAGTACATGCTAAAGAGTACTCAGCACCTTGCTGGATTATCCCTACGGAACAGAAGATTAAATAGGATGAAAAAAAGACATTAGTTATCCACAGCTCATCTAGCACATACACTGTCTGCAGCAGTGAGCACTAGCCAGTAGCTATTAAATAGATCATTTTGTTCTTTCTTGAAGAAGAAAATAATGACTATTTTTGATTCTGGGAACTGTTTGCTGTATTTATTTGTAAAAATAAGGCATTTGCCTTGTAATTCTTCTACCACTAGTAGCAGTACCACAAATACAGCACAGCTACTTTTTGTTCCATATTTCTTAATGAGAAAAGAATTGGGTGTATTTATTTTTCCATTATATCCTCTGTCATTTGAAAGATTTGGATGGTATGAACTAAGCCAGGTAACTACAGATTTGTCTACCAGATGTAGACAATCTGGTGATCTGTTTTGGAAATTCTGGATAACCAGTGGTCAATTAAATAAAGTTATGCAGTGCCATACTCTGTTTTTGGGACCGTGCTCTCAACTTCTGATTTAGATGGTAATTAATGAATGTGTTTAATTCTAGTACACTTGCAGGCCCATGCAGTTTACAAGGATTACTGAGGTGATTAAAATGCTATATATGATCTTAAGCAACATATAGAATTTAAGTTTAATCTTTACTTTCAAATACGCAAGTGGCAGCTGAGAGACAATTTTGTTTTTACATTATTCTAATAAATAATGCTAACTTTAATCCTTGATTAATTCTAAATATTCAAAAGAGCAAGATGTTGGACCACAATGCTGTTAATATCACTATCTTGAAAAATAACTCCATGCAACTTACCAGACTCACTCAGCAATTAATTCTTCTATTTTATCCTTTTGACTTCACAGGTGAGGTTGAGTATTCATAATAGTTTCATATACTCTCACATTACCATCTGTATTTTCCTTCTGTCATTCTTTGGATAAGAGAGCACTCACTAAAGTAGATCTACAGTGAGATAGTCTTGGTCTCAAACTGCTGAAAGACATTAAATATAAACCTAGTTTTTCCATCTTTTTATGGCCCAGCAATCAGAATAATTGAGCTTCCTGAGCAGAAAGTGTCTGTATTTTTGTCTCTTAAATTCAGGGGTGTTCCAGCTAGTAGAACATTATTCCTCTAGATTATTTTGGACCTTAGTAGTAATCAAAGACTATTTGTTGGTTTTCAAATTTATTACTGGGAGAGTGTCTATCAAAAAAAAATAATCATAGTTTAATAAGTAAAGCCATACATGGTTGGAAGGAAAAATGAGTGAAGCATTGGTTTAACACAGAAATGCAGCAGCTACCTACTAAGCAAAGTGTTTCTTAAGCATTATGTCAGCAATGTGTTCTGAAAAAAGGATATTTGAGAGATGAGAAGTAATACTTCTACATTTCCTAGCTATGGAAAGGTGCTTCTTCTTGAAGAAGAACAACATGGAGTGTTAGAGTGATAAGAGAAGTGAAAATGCCTGGGATTAATGAAACTAATAAAAAGACAGTGTAATGATTGTGTGAATTGTATCTGAGCCAATTGGAAATTACCATTAAAATGCTTGGAATAACAGATATTTAAGACTGAAAATGATCAATTACATGACTGTGAGACAGCTGGCTTCATTAATTGAAGAAATTAGCTAACCAGTTAGGAACTTGCATCTGGTTAGTTCAATTAAAAACAAGTGATTAA
This sequence comes from Athene cunicularia, assembly GCF_003259725.1. NCBI lineage: Eukaryota > Metazoa > Chordata > Aves > Strigiformes > Strigidae > Athene > Athene cunicularia. Next base: position 60,010,864 of record NW_020799092.1, read on the forward strand.
ATAGAAGGAAAGTTGTACTTCATTGGTTCAAATAAAATAAGTTTAGTAAAAGATTTAAGAAATGACAGATGGGTGTCTAATTAATAACAAAAACAACATTTAAAAAAAAAAAAGTCTTGACTGGTTTAATGGGGAAAAAAGAACTTGAGCAGATGTAAGGGAACAAGTGTATTGAGGACAGATGCCTGAGGACTTTAGGGTAAGGGTTTGGTTAATTGAAATCTATTGGATCAGACAGTAGCAGAAATGAATGTCTGCCTCACGTAAATCCTTTGGTGTAGCTAGATCTCCATTCAAGAAAAGAGGATTTGGGAACATGTCATGGTAAAAAGTAATGAGAGGCATGTTTAAAACCTCTGCTCGGATGTAAAAATTAGAGGTAGACACCAACAGCTTCTAATTGAAAAAATGAAATCCACAAAAATTCAAATAAGGAATTTCCACATCCCAGGAGCAGCACAGTTAAATGACTGGTTTTACTTTAGTGTGAAAACTGTCCTAAACAAAACACAGGCTCTGTTCTCTGCTCAGAAGTGTTCTAGTTCAAGCCTATGTATACTTAAACTCCAATAAAATTCAAAGATCGAGATCTCTGAGTGGCCAAAGTTAAAGGCTGTGCACTGGAAGAAAGCTGAACGTCTTTGACCTCACCAAATCAGAGTTTGCTGAAAACAGCAACAGTGTAATAGGTACTGAAGGCCTATTGCAATCTGCAGAAGCAGCCTTAGGAAGTCAACAGTTATCTTTCTTGTCTGTAGAGGAGCCTGAGAAGACGAGGAAGGAAATCTGAATCATTCTGTTGGCCTGACATGTATTGTTCAGTTATTGTGCCTTCTTAGTGGGGTATCTTTTCAGGCGGGGCAAATACAGACTCCAGCTCTAGAGAAGTGAGTGAAATATGCACGAATGACCAGAAAGGTATCAGAAGCTGCTGAAAGTACATCCTTCAATCTCCAGGAATGATTATATAATGTCAGTATATAAAAATACAATATTAATTCCTTAGAATCCTTCACTAACTCAAAACTGCAAGGCACATTTTGCCACCTTAGCATAAGGCAACATGCTGAGTGTTAGGGCTGCAAGAAAACTAGATGTGGCTTGAGGTTTGTCACTTCCTGCTCAACAAGGGGGACAAGTGACTCAGATTCGCACATCCCCAATTGGAGCGGACAACAAGTCTCCAAGTTCAAGCATTTATTAACTACCTACAATGCACTAATTGAACACATGATAACTGGCTAAGTACAGAGCAAGCTGTGGCGAGCAATATAATATGCTTTGCATTTCTTAATAGAAAAAGGAAAAGAGGGAGATAGAGGGAATGGGGGAATACAGATCACCGGTCTGGGTTCCTGCGCTGATCCTGCCGGCGAGGGTTCCAGGAGGC
>NW_020799092.1:60012303-60067720 GCF_003259725.1 Athene cunicularia
GGGGGGGGGGGGGCGGGCAGGGAGAGGGGCAGAGCGAGCGAGAGCCCTTTCTTCTCCCCTTTGATTTATACCCACTTTCCTTGGGTCCGTCCCCTAGGTCAACCCACAGACCTATGTATCCCATGTACAGGGAGGGGTAAGGTGTTGCATGGGATGATGTCACTAGCATGATCATGACAGCCCTCGTTAGCATATTGAGGGGTGTCAACTTTAATATGATTTCATGGATAATGAAGCAAAGTTCATTCACCAGACACATGGCCCTTGAAATTTGCCCAGGTGCCCCAGGGCAGAGCCGTCCCGTCTCCACAGGGCTCTCTCCCCCAGATACATCGGGCAGCGTTATCAGCTTCGGCATCCACAGAAAGCACCCTGTGACTCATGGTTTTGTCTTGGGAGTGTTTGAGGCATTTCTTCAATCAGCCTCAACTTTTGCTTTCCCAGGCTGTTTGTCTTAGCTTCTCACAGGTCTGGTTTCTCGGCTCTCACAAGGTTATGTTGAGTATAGAAGAAAATAAATTGCTGGGCACAAAAAATAACTCTGTGTGCAGACATGCGCATGCATGTGTCTCCTGGGAAAATGTGCTCAGCATTGTTATTGTGAAGTAGAAGGCCAATAAGGAAGAATCCCCTGAGTGCTTCTATCCATCAGATTGGGACTATCCTGTAACTAAAAAGAGACTGACTCTGTCTTCCTTGCACCTTCCCTTCAGGTATTTATATATATTGATGAGATGCACTCTCGAGCCTTCTCTTCTCTAGGCTGAACAGTCCCAACTCTCTCATCCTTTCATCATATGAAGTGCTCCAGTCCCTTACTCAACTTGGTGATCCTTCACTTGATGCTCTCCAGTAGCTCCATGTCTCTCCTGTACTGGATATTTTCGTAACACTGGTTACTGGCCTCCAACTATATTTTGTAGCTCTGAACACTGATCACCACCCTTCAGACCTGTCTGTTCAGCTGCTTTTCAATTCAACTCAATCTCTGCTCATCCAGTCCATATTTCATCAGCTTCTCTTATGTTATGGGAGACAATGTCAAAACCCTTACTGAAGCCAAGATAGACAATATCCACTGCTCTCCCCAATTTACTTAGCAAGTAACAATTAGCAGCAGTAATAAAGAGCAACAGTAGGGTCTGTGCTTCTCTGTCACTTAACTATGAATTCATGGGATGTAATATTTTACTTATTCAAACAGGAATTCATTTCAAATGTGATCAGATGGGGATTTGCCACTACACTTGAGAATCATAAATGAAATGAAATGGAAAGAAAAAAAAAGAAAAAAGACCAGGATAATTAAACAAACATTATATCATTCAGTTATTCATGTGAGAATTTTGCTATTTACAACCTCTTAATAATTGAATAATGTTATTCCCACTTTTTACTGCTATTTGCATTGCAGTAGGACCAAGGATTCTGTTACGGATCATAACACCATTTAAACAGTCATTACATATAAAGATTGTATTTCTCATATTCTTAGCTGTCAATGAGATCCAAAATCTCTTGGTTGGTTTCTCTTTCTATTTTTGGCAAGATGACAGTAGAGATTATCCAAGTAGATTTGAACCAGAAGGGGAAGAGATCTGAAAATAAGAACTGCAGAAGCTATAGTTTTGAGCAGAATACCTAGAAAAAGACTCAGGTAAGACAGAAGAGAATAGGCATAGTGTGTAAGCATAGAAAGTAGAAAAATTTAATGTTGTTGAGGTTGTGTACTCCTTATCCTACAAAGAAAATTTCAGAGAGGGCATACTGATAAGCATATTTTAATACATAGACAAAAAATATCCTTTGGCTAAATCTACTGCAATGTACCTTTAAGGAAAAAGGTGGATGTTTGAATAATTCTCTATAATTGCTAAATGAAATCTGGCTATAAAGAATAGAAAAGATAGGGCAACTGCAAGACTGCACTTATTTCTAGTATGAATGGTTTGCACATTTGCCACTCTGTACTTAATTGTCTACCACTGCACTTTTTACACGTTGGAAACTATAGTTACACAATGATAACAGCATTTAGGTAAGATAAAGAAGATTAATTATTAACAATAAATTCCTGCAACTTGGCAAATTATGAACATAAATGAAGAAAAGTTTTAGAAATTTCTATGTAGCTGTCTATTGCCCTTATGAGTAGGGAGTGCCGCAGAAGTATGAAAGTATTTTCCAGACATTAAACATGTAGAAAGGTATTAAACATGTAGAATATAGAATATGTATAAAATACACTGTACTATATATAGAATAGATTATTTGAATATAGAAATACTAAAATTTAAAAAGTGACAGAAATTAATTTGCTACATTTCTACATAAAAGCCTAAAACCAAGAAAGGTACCTTTTAGAATGGTATGATTCTCAAATAGTTATTTTTACTTTGTTATCTGAGACTGCAGAAGGAAAACAAAAGAACATATTTAATACTTCTCCTACTCTAGAAATAATTATACTAATTAATTGAACATGTGTAATATGTTCTTCTGATGGCTCTATAACAAGATTCCATTCATATTAATTCTCCTGGAAATTATCCTTATTATAACAACACATATTTGAAACAACATTCTAAACACTTATCTCCTAAGGTCACACCAGTGTAATGAAGGTGAAGTGTTACTAGTCTTGCCACAATGCAAACACTTGACTTCAGACTTTACAAAAAGTCTTTGCATTCAATTAACCCCAATAATGAGATGCTAGACTTGTAAAACGTTGTTAGATATTACATTAGCTAACACAACTCACAAGTCAAAATGATCAGCAAATGGGCTCCGATTCAAAAATTTTGTTCTAGATTGAAGCTTAATTTTGACAATTGTTTTACACAGAATAGTCCTATCATAGTATTCATGACTACATGTGAGACTGCATATGAGAATTTTATTTTAAACTTCCAGTCTTGCAAAATCATGCAAACAGGGAACATTAGAAATGTTTTATAATTCTTTTAAGATAAATTCTGTATTTACACCTCTGAAGTAGGAAAATAAGCCCTATGGCTCACTGATAAAACTTTTTAGGGTCTACTGAGAATGTTCCATAGTTTTCAGATACATTTCCTACATGAGTTTTGGAGGGAAATCATCTTGAGGGTAGGAGTGAGTAGGACAAATTTTCTCTGCTTCTTCTCGCCCCACATGTCTGCAAAGCAAGAACAGCAAGAGTCTCTTATACAGGAGGAGCCTTTTTTTTTTTTTTTTTTTTTTTTTTTTTTGAAGGCAAAGGGAAACAAATAAGAACTTTTTTCTGCAGGAGGATCTCTGTGACACCATCTTTTTGGCAACTATTTCTAGAGCATTATAGTATTCATACCAGCCATTCCTTGTTCATATGACAAGTAAAATATTGTATTGACACCTTTTCAAAAAGTAACAACAGAAAGAGAATAAATTAAATGGAAGGTCTACACTCAGAAATTTGAAGCCTGCACCAAATAAACTCACTCAGAGGGAGTTCTTCCATTCTCGTCAGAGGAAATAGAATTTCACTCCACAGATCATACAATTATAGAGCCTAAAAGGACTACCTGTGTAACAGGGATTTTCATCGCACAAAGTTAATTCTATTAAACAGTCCAGACATCCTGGAAAAGAAAAAGACAATTTATATGTTTTGAGCACTGCAGCTACAAAAAAAAAGACATATTTCATAAACAAATACACATCATTGTTTTATGTTTTCTATACATATAGATATTTTTATACATCTATACATCTAGATATTTTTTTTATTTTTCTTCTTTGCTTTTATTTGTAATCTAAAAATAATTTATATTTTCCTACTGAATTTTCAGATTATCCACCTATTGTTTGAACCAACACAGGCAAAATAATTTTACTATTTAATTTAATTCCTTGTCTTCCCATAATGGCTTCATTGTTGTCCTTGTTTCTCTTTTTGAACTCTGAGTCTCTTTCAAAGAGTGGAACAATTTTTTCCCAAAGCGTGTAACTGTTTTTCTCATCACAGGCAGGGACTGCTTTAGATCTTCTAATCCTAATTGGGATAGATCTCTTAAATTTAAATATTAAGAACATTATCACTTTTGATATCATCTGTATTACTATTACCATGTCAATTTTTTATTTTACATTGAATAACAAAGCATTAATTACTGGCCTAAAGATAATATATTCCCTGTCTTCTGTCTGTTGTAATATTTTTAGTTTAGCTATTTCTCTTTAGACTGCTGTGGATAACACTACAAAGTGTAGTTCATTAATACAGGGTATTAACAATAATTGTTCTGACTAAGTTTTGTATGTGCAAGCCTAAAACTGTTTTGCATCTTAATTTATGAGCCAAGTCAAGTGAGGGATGGAGAATTTAAAGTGAAAAGAATTTTATGGCATGAAAGAGCATTCAAAAACTGGGGTACTTAAGAACCTGAATGACTTATGAAAAAAAGTCATATATATTTATGGCCATGTGGTGCTATTTTGATACACACATATATAGTTCTAACAAATATACTGGACTGTGTTTTATTACAATATGAATGAAAATTGTACAATCTCTAGATATTAGTACAGATCTATTGGTTTCACAGCATAAGGAGCAAAAAAATGTCCTTTCTGAGGCTCATATATGTTGTTGGTGTAGCAGGAGAAGATCTGGTGGAGGTTCCATAGAATAAAGTCATGATAAAGATGTATTTGAAATTTTACTGGAAACATTCACACAGCATGTGTCCTGCTTACATTTTCTGACTTGTGAAACTTGGAAGTTCTCATAGTAATCAAGTAGTATAAGAGAATTGTAATACATGCCTTTTCATTCTACTGTTATTTTTTGTTTGCATTTGCAGTTTGCATGTCTCTTCACTTAAGGTTTGATGGCTACCAGTGTATACCGAAACTGAGCTGATCACACTTTTCTTGGTTAATACTGCATATTTTCAAAATTGACATAAAACACAGAATGAAGATTCTGTGACCCTACATTCTTCTTGGACATTCTGAAGGATATGTTATACATGTCTTACCTGTCTAGAAGGATGCTTACAGTAACTCCATTTGTTAGTTCAATAGGTGTAATATTTTTATATCTTTAAATATAAATAATTTCCACCTTGATAAAATATATATCATTTCCACCTTGATACTAGTGATGGTTTTTCTCCAATTTCTAAGTAGAAAGACAAATACAATTTTGAGAATCAGAGAATAAAATTTTGATTTCATCAATCATTTTGGAAAAGTTACTCATAATACGTCTATCTCCAGCTTTTCTAGTGCAAGCAGTAGCAGAGAGTATCCAGGGTTCACACCCCAAATACTAGACACTTCTTTCAGCTCTCACTGTCAACACAGATGTCCTTGAAAAACAGCAGAAGTCTTACAGAAACTCTGACACATGCCTATACTGATGAGTCCTGTAGTGCTATGATAAAGGCACCACCAAAAAAACCACTTTCTGTCCTCTGCCTGTCTCATTCATGATTTATTGCTTAAACACCAGAATTACTTAATTAATGTTCTCTAAGCAGGAAATTTTAGATGCACTAATAGCATTAGATTCACTTAGGATAACATTCTTAATTAAGAAAGGTACTGGGAAATGTACCTTGAGGAGATAATCTTGGGATTGGTTTTCACAGGTATCTCTACCTGCATGAAACTATTTGCATGAAATTAAGTATGTGTGAAAGGATTAATAACATTATCTGAAAGGTCCAATTGGGAAATGATCTTAATTAACTCTAAAGCTCTTAAAAATATATTTCTTTCAAACTTTTTTTTTTCTTTTTAATTGCTGTGTGTCCTTATAAGAATAATAATGGATGTTTCATCTGGGATTGGTATACAAACTAGAATAGGATCTAGGTGGGAACACCAAAGAATGAAAGATGCAGACCAAACATCTCTGTTCATCAGTGCCATGACTAGTTGCATAAGGGTTTTTCATCGCTCCAGACATACCTGCATATTAGTTCCTCCTGGTAATGACTGAAATAATGTATGTACCCACCCTAGTATGCCTATGCAACACATTGCTGTTTAGTCTAAACCACATTCCTTCTTTTGTAGTTCTCCTTTAAAAGTCAATGCAAATTTTGTCCAAGTAAGGAAAGAAGAACTGATGTCTTATATCCCATAGTCATTTCTGTTCTTCAGTCTGGTGACACTATAAAGATATATTTTGAATATGCTGTATTGTATTTAAAATTAAACAAAGTAAGGTGATTATATTTGATAGAACAGCCAGCAATTGAAGCTAACAGATCCATAAAATGGTATGAAGTTTCTCATTTTTAGATGTGATTCAGATAATGGAATATTAATCTATTCTAAGATTAAAAGGGTAACTAGCTATAAAGATACTCAGTAAAATTTCTTTAGAAGTTATACACAGATACCTCAAAGTAGCTCTTAAGAATCCTTTCTTGTCATGGTAGAAACTGTGATTTTGATCATTTGAAAAATGAATAATCCAAACTTGTCACCTAAACTGAGCTGAGCTCTATGACACTGCAAAAATATTTATATTAGTAATTAAACATATTTTTTTTTCTTTCTTATTAGTTAATGAAGTACTTCTTTATGTACTCTCACAAGTCTTGAAGTTCTTACATGTTTTCATTCAGGATTCCCTCAATGCAATAGTTACTGTTAAGGATGAGCTAGTGGGATTTCTGTCTCTTTCTACTCCATGTTCTTAGGATATACAGAAGATTTGATTCTACCACTAGACATCTGTATCTCACTACTATAATTTCTTATGCAGAATGTGGTCAACAAGCATATAGACAGTTCTATAATTTAGTGCAACACTACTGGACACTACAGGCTACTTACCACTGCACAGAGACCAGAGCTGGGATGATAATATGACAGGTTTGATCTCATTACACCATCCTGAAATAAACTAGGCAGTCTGGATCTAAATCTTGTTTTTGAAATTGTGGAGGTGAAGGCAATTACTGATTTTTATGCTTGATAATTAATAATTATGGTATACATCCCCGTGAGCCATATGGACAAGTTAAATTAAGGATAATATTCATTATCTGTCTATATAAAAACACCATTAGGTAACCAACTTCATATGCATTAGCTGATATGCAAAAGAATTCGGTATCTATTCTTCATTTAATCTTTTTGTTGATACAGCAAGATAAAGTTACTGTTATGGCTAATGGTCTTAAAAAATTTGTATCAGGTTTTACATCTATATTATAGATCTTTGCATAAGTCACATTTAATCAAGTTACAAATTACTCAGAGACATGGCACTGGAAAGCAGAAGGCACAGTATGATTTGTACTGATAGAAGAGTGAACGTGTGCTGCAGAGAGCAGCATGCTACAATCTAGATGAAATAATGATTTGCTGTGACTATGTACAATACACACAGATATCATAACCATATTTGAACAAAATGGGAAGTTAAATGAAGAACGGATAACAAATACAGTATTCTATTCATTGTCATTCAGTTAAATATGACCATTATACTAATAACTTTTTTTTAATTTTTTTTATTCTACTAAAGAACTGAATTAAGCCATAGGTGCTAGAAGCTGAATCTGAGCCCCTCAGATTTATCATTCACTATCTAAATGCCCTTTACTATCTGAAGGCTAGAGTCCCAGTTTTACATCTATGGCTTGATACATTTTCCTTCTACAGGAAGCAAAAAAGTTTCCACAGTTACTGATACTGTGCAGTTTCAGTTGTTAATCAACTAAAATCTGAAGCTGTTTACATGAATCCCACTTCTTGCCAAATGTTTTAAAGTATATTGAGCTGCAAACAAATAAGCCTTATTACCAGTTTATTTAGAGACATACAAAGGTAAAAGAAAATTTGGTACTTTCCAAGACATGTTGAAATCATTTGGTAGTCTTTTTGTAGTGCAAAACAATGAATGCCGTCGCAATTATAAAAACAATTGGAATCTGATATTATTCTTATGTTATAAAACTAAAATATGTACAATACTTTGTCCACATTGATTTTTCTTTTTTACTCTTACTATGACAAATCAAAAGCATTGTCATACTTAACATTTCATTTTATGTCGTATTCCACACATTTTATAGAATAAACCTAGTTTTATAGAATAAACTTAATACATTCATAAATGGTAGTTTGAAGCAATAAATAAATATCAAGAAGAATTTAGGCAGGAACATCCTATTATATGCAACAGATGGCATAAAACATGTTGAAGGCTCTAGTCCTTCAGGAACAGAAAATTATACTACCAAATATGCTTGAAAAGGTGCCTGAATGAATGAGAATATTTGTGCTGCAAAACAGAAAACTCATTGATTTAGTTGAGACAAATCAGATGACAAAGTGTTTTGGAATTCTTTGTTGTTGTTGATTTAGTTAATACAAGTTGACATTTTATGAAAATACACTGCATTTCAAAATATTAAAAATATTTTAAAGCCTCACATCAAGCTCTGTGCATGCCTTATACAAGGTAGTGTTACGTAATATTATTTATATATTTTTAAATTTTCAGTGCTTAAATTAAAAAAAATGTAGTTTTCTCTTCAGTAATGATATTTAAAAGATCTGTACTATCATATGCTGTACCATACTCATCTAGTAAAGATGACTTATTTGTGCTCCCTAGCACTCTGCCCCACCAAAGTTTTGGTACCTAGATGTGATAGTTCTAAGCCCTGCCGGGGACTGGAAACCACGTTGCCATTGTCCCTCCCCCACCCTTGGACCAAGCAGGGCACAAACCCCGGGTTAAAATAAGAAGCAATTTAATACAACAGTGATATAAACAATCTGAACAACAACAATAGCGATAACAACAACACCAAACAGTAATAACAGTAAACAAGACAAAAGATAAACAGAGAAATACCACAATGGATACAGCCAGCCTGCGCACCTGCTCCCCATCACCAAAGCCACAAAGGGAAAGTTCCCACACTGCCATGCTGGACCTGACATCAGCATGGTGTGAATAACCCAGCTGGAGATCCCTTCCCCCTCTCTGCTGGGGAAACTTAACCCTATCCTAGCTGAACCAGGACACTAGGTCACCTGCGTTAGAATCATGCAGTACTGTATAGGATAAGGTTGACACCACCAGAAAAGGATTCAGGTGCTGTGATTCATTCTCCATAGATGCCTTTCTCTTTTCCTTTGCTAGTTACTCAACAAGGTAACCAGAGTCTTAATGGGGTACACCGTAATAACAGTGTATAAGGGATATCTTAGGTCGAAAGAGGTTTACCTGCTTCTAATTTTTTACTATAGACCTTCCTCAGTGTTCTAGGAAACTAAAAAAGACAAAAACTACCTTTCGTAAAATGATGATGACTGTCATGAATGAATGACATTTTCAGTCTCTGATTTAATATTCCAAATCCTAAATTATCTCTTAGAAGTGATGTTACTCAAGGTTAAATTCAAACCAGAAATTCCCCTGATTTGGCATTTTACCTTTTTCCTCTCTTTTGCTTCTGTTATTAATAAAATGGTAAATACAGCACTAAAATTTTTTCACAGACAGAATAAAAGTCATAAATCCCTGGAAAAATGGTATGGGGAAGGCCCACAAATTGTATGATGATTTCTGTTTTCAGACAAAATGAGAAGGATGTATTTATACGATATACTGATGTAAATAATGAAGAAATAATACAGTGTCTGTTAAGATTACACCTCATTAAATCAAAAATCCCTGATAATTTAGTCAAGTATCATAAGGGAATTACCTTGGGAGCTTTTTGCACAACACAGTTTTAACAAGCCTTCAGAAACTGGAGCAATGATAAGGGATTAAAATGTAGTAACATATGCTTAATCCTGTAAAAAGATAAAAAAGGATAAACCAGAGGACCACAGTTTGGTTTTACTCCTGTGTAAAATAAGCAAATGGCTATTTTGGCACTCTACCAATAAAGATTTAAAGGATGAACATATAATAATAAGTTTTCATAAAAAGTAGGTCTCATTAAACAAAGCCACTGCTTTTCTGGTGGAGTTTTTTTGACAGAATTACACATGGATAAAAGTAATTTTATTGCTTTGACACACCTTTTTCTCCAAGGCATTTTAATTCTACATAGCATTTTGATTAATAAGGTTTAATTAGGGAATTAATCAGTCATACGTCAGAGGGACTGAAAATTATCTCATTGACATATCTCAAAATATAATTCTTACAGAGGAGGTAATAGTGAGCAGGGACATTTCTGCTGGGGATACTTAAGGGGGATTTTGGGTTCTGCATTTTTTAGTACTTATTGTTGTGATCTCAAATATAGAAAACCTTCGTTGAAAGAGTCTGAAAATTACATACGGACAACAGGATGAAAAATATTGAGAAGGACAAATTACTAATGCATACTGGGCACTGGCTTCACTAACATTTGTGGGAATAGTTGGAAAGTAGAAATGTAGTAGTAACAGCATATTACTAATCTTATCCTTCTTAAAATGATAACTCTGTTCTTGGTGCAGATTTGTATTGCTTCTCACTGAAATAGATGGAAAGGCATTCCACTGTGAACTATTAAAACTATATTTATACTTCCCCCCACCCCACCCCCCCGAAGAAACAGGATTCTAATTTTGAAATGAAATATTTGTCCAGTATGTGGAGTTGGAATTCTTTTTTTTACTCCTGGTAGTCCTTTCTATCATTTGGCTCTGTGAATGGGTAAATATGCCTCTTAGTGCTCCTCTATACGAGCCCCAGGAAGTATCTGATCACTCGTGTTGTCAGTTCACAGCTCTGCATCTGGACAATGGGTATAATCAGACATTATGTTTCATGGTTTCAGTTAGCTTCTTGTAGAAGTCAGGATTATTTTTTCCTTCTTTCCCTTCAGAACTGACTTGAAGTAATGGTGTTTGTTTTTTTTTTTTTCCCCATTCTTTTTCTTTTCTTCTCCTTTTGAAACTTTATAGATTTGAGACCAAATAAACTATGCTAAAGCTTACAGAGAGAGTAGACAATCCTATCTCAAGCATTTCATTCCCTTGACTGATTCAGCATGTTACAATCACATTGAGAACCCAATCTGGGATTGAAAATAATTTTTCCTTAAATTCAGATTGGCAGGAAAATCAGCTTTTCAGTGAGAAAGACTTGGATCATTTGCTTGGATTGTTGGCTGTATCTTATTCCAAATGGTGATTTCATGGTCTCTGGTTTTATCTGTCTACGGTGTAATCTAAAAGCTGAGTTTTAACAAGATTTAATCAAGATAAAACCTGCATCACTTTATAGCCAGTGATATACAAGAAATTATAATTAAAATATCCAGGTGTTCTATGTTTAAATTCTGTGAAATAGTCAAAACCCTTCTTAGAGCCTAGATCTTGCAAATTACTAGCCTTATGTTTAATTGAAGAAATTATACTGTTCCTAAGCATGACATTTTAAAAAAATGGGTTAGAAAATGGTCCATCCTAAATAAATTTTAAATATTATATGACTAGATTCTGTTCTGTAGAATATGTAAGTTCCCCATACAATCATTGCAGAGCAAACTATCCTTTTTGTTGGGATACCTAACTAGAAGCCACTCTCTGAATAGGTTATGAAATCTGATCTCTGCCCCTACCCATACAATGAGGTTGGCCTGTTAGTAAACCATGAAACTGCTGTATTTACCTCTATAAATGGAGTATGCAGGCAATGGTATCTATTTATGAAAGTTTTACAAATACAGAAGATACTCACCATCTACATGTCCTCACCATCTACAGATCAGTAAGCAATGAGAAAATCAGAAAGTCCAAGTTAACGATTCTTTGAACATACATGCAAGTAACAAAATTGAATTCAGTACACTGCACAGAATGCATGTCAATGTTAATGGCATGTGTAGTAGAGAATCATAAACCCACATTAGAAAAGGTACAGATATGTTTAACCTTATGAGATCTTCAGAAGGAACTGGGTTACATCAGCTTCAGGGAAGGTGACAGTTATTCCAACCAAAGACAGAGTATCTATTTCTCTATGTGCTTGTCTGAGTAAGTCCCTTGGCTTAAAGGTAGAATCAAATCTCTGTGTTTGTAAGGTTTTCTGTGTATTTTGTTTCTGTGTAAAAAGTGGAAACTCACTCTGGCAGGATAAAGAGCAGCATTAATACACCTACGGTCAAGCCCTACAGCCCTTTCATTAGTTAACATGGATACAGAACTCTGAAAATGCAAAGTAATCAGGCAAAATATAGCATACTTTTAAAGAACTTAAAGCAAATGCATTTGTCACTTTCTGCAATGCAGAAAAATGTTTTCTTCAATGTTGCTGTTGTGCCATTTTGTTATTTGCATTATTCTCAACCCAGTTTCCAGTAACAGAGAATTTTGCTGTTGTTTTTTTCTTGTAGACAGTGCTAGATGACAGTAATTAGTTTACTATAATAGTCTGAAGGAGTTGAACAAGAAAGTAGACATTTTGAATTTTTTTTTTCCAATATATTGACTGTTCATAAATAATCAGTTAAAAAAAAAAAAAAAAAAAAAAAAAAAAAAAAAAAAGACACACACACAAAAAACCCCAAAACCCCAGAAGTCACATCTTCCAGGCTGAATCTGTGCTGGGTCCATGGATGACTGTTGTGTGTTCTCCTGCTTGATTGTGTGCCCTGCTCAGCACCTTTGAATTGTGGTTCCCAATGTTTGTCTGTACTAGGAAACATGTCAGAACGAACCATCTCTCCCTTCTTGTTACCATTCTCAGTTTTCTTTGGAAAAAACCTCAGTGGCACAATGATGTGATGCTCAGGGGAATCTGCTCCTACCATGGACTTGGGATATGCTCAGAATGCACCAAGATTTCCAATCCATTCCTGCTGCATAATGTATCCACAGACATAGTTCTGAACAGTAAGACTATAAATAACACTGCTTTAGGAACCAGGCATGCCTATTGCTTCTTAATATTATAATAATTTATATTAGTATTTTAAATAATCATATTATTTTTCACAGAATTTCTTTTCTTGGACGGGACAGATATTAATTAACTATAATTAACGTGGTTTAATCTGGCTGTATTTTTTTCTTCATCTCTGCATAGTTTCACCTGTTTTATTATTTTTCCTTTAAGGTCACACAAGTCAGTATTATATATGTGCCTGAAATATACTCAGAAATGTGAACTCCTGACCTGTCTGTCCTGTTTGAAACCAGTAACACAACTTGCATACAATGCATTGAGTGAGAAATCAAGCAACACAGATGCCACTAACACAAAGATACCACAACCGAGAGTTCTTCTGAAGATCCCTTAAACTTTTAAAGTTACCCTTATGCTTCAAACTATACTCACATCTGGATAGTACTCAAAATTACTAGAGTATAATTTTTTTCTTTCCTTGTAACAATAAGAAGGCTTAAATAAAGTTTATAGCATATAATAATCTACTACTTGTCATAAATTAGAGCAAATAAGGTTTTTATCTTTGGTTGGTTGGGATTTCTTTTTTTTTGTCTGCTTGTGTTTTATCCAAAATGAGAATCAAACAGCAAAGAACTGTTAATCTCTCACAAGTGACCTTTAACTGTGGTACAGTGAACTTTTTTTTACTTCATATATACTGTTCTAATTTTCAGAAAAAAATGTACCATGTGGTGACAAGTATCCATGCTCTAGCTATAGCTCAGACAAAAGGACAGTTTGTTTTTGGGGTTTTTTTTTTATTTTTTTAAAAAAGTGTCACCAAGTGATTAGAAGCTAGAATGCCTGCAGTAAAACTTTTTCCCTAGCTTGACCCTAGTGAGTCACCTAGCTGCCAGTACTGCAAATCATTTATTGATTTGTTGTATCCAAGGTTCTTCTATTCTCCTCTTTCATCTAGATCAGAGAGATCTATGTCACAGCAAGTGGTATTTTGAATAACACTGTGAAGGCACCTGAAAAAACTATTGCACATCAGGTATGTTCATTACAGCATGAATAAATAAGTGAAGAGAGTATTTGAAGGAAAATGTATTTACTTGAAGAAAATAGATCTCATAAACAGTTAAAAACCCTCAAAACACAATAATATAAAAGAGTAAATAAAGCTCTGTATCCTGTTTCTAATGCCTAGTTTCTCAAAGGAAATACTACTCTATGTTTTGGTTTTTATTTTCTGATGCACATTTACAGATGCAACACATGCATGAGAAATTTTAGACATTGCAGCTTGTTACAGGTGTCATTAAAATAAACTACATACATGCATCACATTATTTAGGTATTTTCCTATAAGTATACCCACCACCAGAGAGTATTAAAACTGTTTATGGTATTTCTTCTGGTATAAATCTGAGCTTTCATATATTTCAATTTTTACAATGGTGTGCCAGATTTCGCCCAAACCAACTCTTATTTGAAAAAAGGTATGCAAAGAAGATGTCACGTCTCGCTCAGATGAGGGAGGCAAGTGACTCAGATTTGTAAATCCCCAACAAAGCGGGCAATGGTAAGACAAGTCTCAAAGTCCAAACATTTATTAACTTCCCACAACGTACTAATTGGACACATGATAACTGCCTAAGTATATAACAAGTTATGGCAAGCAATGTATTATGTCTTGCATTTCTTAATGGTAGTGAAGGAAAATGTGAAAAAGGCAAGGAGGGAGATGGAGGGAATAGAGAAATAGAGATCACCGGTCTGCGTTCCTGTATCGATCACCCCAGTGAGGTTTCAAGCAGGCATTTGTGTTCCTCGCTTCACTTCACTCTCTGGGCCCCGCCCTCCTCTTTCCCCCTGCCCTTGATTTATACCCACTTTCCTTAGGTCCATCCCCTAGGTCGACCCACATACCTACATATCCCATGTATGGGGACAGGTAAGGTTTTTCATGAGATGATGCAATTAGCATGATCTTGTTAGTCTTTGTTAGCATATTGAGGGGTGTTAACTTTAATATGCATTTCATGGATAATTCATTCACTGGAGTGAATGAATTATCCACGAACTTCACTGGAATGAACTGAAGTTCATTCACTGGACAGATGGCCCTTGAAATTTGCCCAGGTGCCCAGATTAGATCTGTCCTGTCTCCACAGGACTCCCCCCTCCAGCTGCATCCTGTGTTATTTGGGCAGCCTTATCAGCTTTGACCTCCACACTATCCACTCTGTGACTCTAGTTTCATCTTGCGAGTGTTTGAGCCATTCCTTAGCTTGGAGGGCCTCCACTTCCCCTGCTGTTTTTCTCAGTCCATATTTCTCTCAGGCCTGTTTTTCATCTCTCACTGAAGATCCATAGTGTTAGGCTTTAATTCTGAGGTATAATGTTCCTTCCATTAGGAACATTATTTTGCACTCATGTTGCCTTTTCTAAAAAATGATAAAACCAAAGCAGTTTTATACCAATGTATCTTAAAAGTCTATCAGTCTCCCAAATTCCACACACAGAAGAAATCTATCCTTACATTCCATTGTGTAGTAACTGCAGACTATTGTTAGCATTTTAATAAAGCTCTCAACTGTGTGTCATGATACAGAGAGCTATTCTTTTAATATCTCAAATGAAATCTTCACTCTTATTTCTGTAATAGTCTGAATCTCATATAGCATGGCTGAAGTCACAAAAAAAAACCCTGCTCTCAGACTGTTTAAATGGTTTATTGGCATATCAGTACTTTTTTACTGATCTTGATGCAGTAGACCAGAGACCTATAAACCAGAATTCTTATTCTTTGTTTAATCAAATTTCCAATAGTATAATAGTCAACTAATTTAAAATAATGCTTCAAGTACACAGGCTTTTTTATTTTCATAAAGCAAGCTTTAGTAAGGTGCTTTGTGTCATGAGACTGAACATATCCATCACTTCTCTCCATATATGTTTACTTTAAAAATGAAAGAATAAAGTACTTCCTATTCAGTGGTGCAAGTTAAGTTTCCCATCCACTCATGTAACCTGAGTATATACACTAAAAGACAGTCTGGCCTGCACTTTCTGCCTTTAAAAAATTAACTGTTAGCTAGTTTCAAGTGTCAACCTCATCAAATTAATCATCAACAAAGAAAACAAATGCAATTATTGCATCTTGTAATGTATTTGGTATAACTGACTTCTGTAAAGCAAAAAGACGGTTTTCACTAATGTCAGAATAAGCTTCAATTTTGCAAGTATGCAACAAGGGCCAAAACAATATGGTTACTTTTATGCCAATTTGGACAGATAGATACAGAATTTTTTCTGGCTATTGCTATGGATATGTATAATAAAACAGTAGGCATTTTCAATATCTGGTGTAACCAATCTGACACCTTCAGGTCTGTAATAATCCACAGCATGAACCTATGTCAGTATTTGTCTAGTGAGCACTTTCGCAAATGCTGGTATGGGTTCAGCTTCTGCTCCTTCTAACGGTGTAATCTCTCAAATAATCGACAGAGGAGGTACTTTGATCAGAAAGTGGCTATTATACTTATTAACAGACTGTCTGCCTTTCCATGGACATTAAGGTGCTAAGAGATGCTATAAGGGTCACTACATCGGTTAGGCTCGAGGACTGCTGGTGTCCAGCTTGGGGTGCCTCGAGGCCCAGGGTTATGCAGCAGGGAAGGATGGCCACAGCTGTTGCTTTGCCGGCTGCTGCTTTGCTGTTTACAAGTCCAACCAACAGCAAGGCTGAGCATACATCCCAGACACACACACAGAGGACACTGACACAGCTGTCTACGTGACTGCCACAGCTAGAGCACTAGTGGCATTTAAAAACAGTCACATGTACTGGGTGTATGTCAGTTACCAGAACTGACATAACCATAGATAACCAAGTCGTGTTCTTCAGACTATCAGGCCAGAAGTTCACACAAATGTTCCCACTCTTTGGATCTGCACACACATACACTCTCAGATTCCTCGAGAATCAGCATCCTCCATCTGACCTCTGTCTCTACCTGCATCCCAAGCACTCTTACCTGCTCCACTGGTCTCCTACTCGCTGGCTGGTCCAGCTTGGTGGTCTCTAGCAAACACACATGAACTCTCACACTTGTCTCACACATACTCCACACTCCCCTGTCCCTGCCAATACCAGCATGGACTGTCTGCATCAACCTGGGGTCACCTACTCTCCATCTGGTGCACACCCACACACACCAGGTTAGGGGAAGATATGAAGGCAGTGGTCTCTGCAGCTGCTGGCATCCAGGCATGCAGGCTCTATCCCTGCTCTTGATGGTTCTGGGACCATCACTTGCTCCAGCAGCTGGAAATATGGGGACACAGGTCCTGTGGCCTGAGGTCTGACTCCATCTGCTGGCACTTGCATCAGTCACTGCAACCCCTCAGCTGCTCTGCACCAAAACCAGGAGTCCATATAACCCAGGGGCCTCCCAGTGTGGTGGTGCAACACCACCTCCTTCTGGGCCCCTTGGTGCTTGGTGTGGTTCCCCTCACTCCTGGTCCACATACCAACCCAAGATGTATTGGGAAAGGCAGCAGACCAGAGCATTAAGACACCTCCTTAACATACATGGCTCCTGACTCTCCTATATCTTGGGAATGATAATGACAATCAATCACCTCCTGACAGCCTAGTACATCTGCACCTGGGTCGTGGCCCATGGGAGGTGATTACCAGAACCTCAAAACCTATCAAGTTCTGGGCCTGCTCAACTGGTGGAAAGAACCAGAGTATTTCCTCACCCTAGTTGAGCTGAAATGGAAAATTTCCTGATAAAAGTCAATTATCTTGGACCCTATAAATTGCAACCCTAAGAAAGATCCTTTGAGCCTTCCTGGATGGCAGCGAGCTTTGGCCAGCATCTTTCCTGAGCTGGGATACGTCTCAGGCTCAGACTTCTCAAAGTTTGAAGATTGTCTGCCCACAAAGCTGACAGAAGCCTAGAGTGAATTCAGACTATTTCTCAGCTCTCAAACATTGCCTGTTGAGAAATACCAATGCATTGTATTTGTTCCAAGCTCCAGAATAGGGAAATTTTAACTATAGGTTAGCCTCTTCCATGCACATCTGTACCTACGTGTTTAACTACACACATTTACCTTTACGAATGTAAATATTAATATATATTTCACAGGATATCTAAATATTTCCACACTGTTTGCATGTGTATGTTCTGTGTTTTACATATATATATATATATATATATATATATACACACACTTTGATTCTGAATACGTTGTAGGAAGCTAGTGTGAATCTTGTCATTCTTGAATCTATAATCAAGTCACCATTTTAGTCATATTTTACCAAATCATTGTTAATCTTTAAATCAACAACCATTAAGTGCTGTTAAAATTTAATATTTGATCTACCTCACACCATTAATAATTCTTAAATGGCTAAGAAATTATAACTGTGTGAGATGTCTTCATTCATGAGACCCAGCTGGGACTCTGAGCCCCTCACTCTTTCCAATTCATGGGCTGCTGTCTTCTATCGCGAGTACTTTTCAATCACACTAGCCTCTCCAGTTGTTGGCTCCTAGATCTTGTAGTAGTCACACATGGGGTGAAGAGTGAAAGTACATAGACAGTTAAGAAAGGATTTAATAAGGAGATAGGATGGCTGCAGTGATCAGACAGAATGGCAACTCTTCACATGTGATGAGCTCCTTTAATGCTTGCTCCTCTCTATTGTTCCTCACCAGTTCCTGTCCTCTAAACATTCCTCAATAAATTTTACCTAGTCTCACAGGCTCTCCTCAAATATCCAAAACCCTTGTGTTCATCTTATTTCTCCCTTCTTATCAGTTACAAAAAACAGATTCTTATCAGTTGTATAGTCCAGGCTGGCCTTCTCCAAGACCATGTCCCATCAGCTGGTAGCTGAAGAGTTTCACTCTTTGTCATGATTTCAGTTATGGTTTATCAGGTTTCTGTCTCTGTGAGTTTTGTTTATCACTTTCCCTTTCACTCATTAACACTTTGAAATAAAGGTTCCTTGATCTGACAATCTTACTGTAGCAGATGGTCTTACAGTCCACACATCCTTACACAAGCATTTTCGCAGTTTCCTCAGGTGGGGACTATTCCCACATGTTTTCATGGTTACCTACGTTTGTGCATGAACTACAATATCTATCCTCCTTTTTTATTTACAGTTTGAATGATACCAGAACTAATTAATTTAGTGTTAACCCACCTGATGAGTATGATGGCACTTTTTCCTTATTAATACAAAATGAGCTTATTTTATAAACTTATAACAACAAGGTGTTTCTGAATACTCAATATTTTAATATACATCATTCATTTAATGTTTATCTATTTTCTTGACTTTATGACAGCAAATTTGAAATCAGAAAAGCTTTGATAACATGAAACTAATTTCTCATAGAAAACCATTTTACAACGTGTAGTTTTTCATATATAATTTGGACTGTTTAAAAGAAAGACTGATGCATGATCCAGTATAGAGACACTTCAATGAATACTGCACCTGTACGACATTCTTAGTAGTTACACAGAATGTATATAATGTAGCCAGGACTGTAGAATTTGTGATTATGAATTTATACTTTCATGTAATTTTTGAGACAGTGAGCTTTCCCTAACTACATTTGTGTAGATGACACAAATTAATCAATAATTATCCATGTTGCTGCTCATTTCTGTCAATAACAAAAGTATTTCAAAGGCAGTTGCTTTTCTGTATGTATGCCTTCTATCAGCATGTACTCCCTAAAAATCAATAAAAAATCCACGAGTGCAAAGCTTGATATAACTTTCATGAAGGAACATTTTAGACTACTACCCTGTAATGTCCTTTCTATACATTTAAAATCAGCATTTCCAAGAGTTCAAAAATTTTAAAAAGGAAATGACAGAATGAGAGCAGTCTGTCAAAGCCTCCAGTCCATACAGCTTTGCTAACACATGATTTACCATCCCACATAAAATAAGAATCTATTGCATAAAGTATGTCTATGGGACTGAAGCTTTACAACAGAATTTGGATCTATTTCTACCTCCACAGTTTTTAAACAGACAATAGCTTATCTTTTACTGAAGGCATATTTTTAGTTTTAAAAGAACTGCAATAGCATTATTTGCTTTGGTATAGCTGAATAAACATCAACCGCATAGTATTTAAAATATATATCAAGAAATAAAAATGTTATTTCTTTTCATCAATACTAGAATGAACCTATTATTATTTATCATCTAAATTATAATCCTTTTTTTCTTTTCCATGAGTACTTAGGAGGTCTCTGATCACAGCATCCTGGAAAGAGTTATTGCTGTGCTGTTTCAAAGCTTGTGATTATCTTCTGGCAAAGATAATGTTGTGTTTATGCATACTATATTCAGCTGGTTCACACATACAAAATAATATTTCAAAGTGTTGAACAGAACATTTTCTTTTAAGTTTGAAATAAACACACTTTAGTCCTTCATTATACTATATGGAATACAGTTGATTTCTGGCAGAGAAAATAACATGTTACTGTAAATGTTTCAGGCAAGACCAATATGGAAATAGGATTGATTTAACATTTTAAAATTCAGTAGGAAATGTAGACTTTCCATATTCAAGACTTTCACTGATTTAAAAATGGCTGAAGACACATGGCATGAATGCAGAGATTTAGGAACGTCCTTTCTTCATTTCATGAAATGACATGTTTTATAGGTTAAAAAGTTAATAGGTAACAAACAAGTAAATTTTAGTGTTAAGACTTCTCTGTGTTATAGAGGAAAACAACATGAAGTATTTCTATGCATGTTAGTTACTACTAATTTTTTAGCATATGCATTATGATATCACAAGATGATCGTGCAGGCTGGTGTGCTCACCTTTACAAGTTGTGAAGTGGGAAAACACGATTTCTTGAACATCAAAAGCCACTCAGAGTTTAAACAGGGTAAGAGGAATGCTATGATTGAAGTTATGAGAAGCTATTTCAAGAAATTGAAATGCTGATTTCATTAACAATAATATATTAAACAAAAAAGGCTGATCTGAAAATGTGTAAGGAATCTGGGGGAAAGGAAAAAAATATGGGTTTTTTTCCAGTTGTCTGCCTAGAGATTTAGATCACTGGCCAGCATATCAAAATACAGAATTAGGAAGTGTTAATATAGATTAATTGATCAATCATAACAGTAGAATATGTAAGACTTACCATCAGACACAGGAAACATGCAGAATCCCCATGTTTGTGCCTCATATACCATACAAGAAATTGCATTGATACTTGCTCTTTAAAGGTGTCCATGGCAGCTTTGCTCTTGTCATAGGTAACATGCTGTTGTGCAACTGATGATCAGGTTTTAATAGCATTGAAAAGCCCAACTCCCCTTGTTTCTGAAGAAAACTAGAATCTAAATTTAGAAAGGAAATGAGACAGAGAACAAATCCCTAGTCCTGAGTTACTTGCTTTATACAACACAGAGGAAGAATCAGCTATTCCAGGAAAAAAAAAAAAATCCAGTGAAGTCAGCATGGTGAGCAAGAATTACTGTGCATGGGCATGGGTTTTACTAACATGGTCCAGCTGGTGGCTTGAGCTGGAGCCTGACAATCTTTCTGCCAGTCTGCATCCCTGCAGATGAGCAAAGGAAGACTGGACTCGCTGCCCCCACAAGCTAAATGCTGGCTGTATCCTCCCCATCTGCATTGCTGGGTGGTAGGAATCCTACTGACTCCTGTTGCATTCACTTGAAAGGTGAAGCTGAAGTCCCACAAGGGTTTTGCAAGCTAGACTTGTCTGATGAGACTGCATAAATCCTACCCCTCCCAAGACATCTTTGAGCTGTAAGCAGTCACTGCACTTTGCTCAACACTTATGGCACTCAGGCCTCCTGTGAAGGATGCAGCCTAAATCCTCTCTGACAAAAACAGAAGTCAAGTGTTTCCTTCAAATCAGGGCCATGTGATTTTAGCCAACAGTTTAGCACACCTCTGTCCAAATCCTTTCTATTCCTGATAGGAATTAAATTCATATCTTTGACTCACTAAGGTCAATCTGAAACCATTAAGCTATATTTTTAAAAAGAGATAAAACTGTTGTTCGTCTTTGGAATATTAGAGGATTAACTGGAAGCAGAGGAAGAAAGAACAAGCATAAGGACAATTGATTCTCTGACCCAGTGATAAAAGCATTTAACTGAGAAGAGAATGAACTATGTTCTATTCCATACTCCTAAGAATGACTCGTGCTTTTTGTAACCTCTGCTTCTATTTTTATTTAATAAAAAATGCATTAGCTTTTTATACAAACAAGCATAATATATACACACTGAAACAAAAATTTGCAATCCTCTTTGTTCCCTTACTAGGCATATTGAGTGAGCTCAAGCTGACCCAAAGTCATGAAAATAATACAATTTTAACAAAGAAAGTGCAGGTTCACTTTATGATTTTAGAGGAATATGCAAGATTCTTGTATTAATCAGAATGTATATTCAGTAGAATAATAATATTTTAAAGTCTTTTGGAATTTTTAATTTTAAATCATAAACTATTTTAGTGGTCTCCTTTGCAGTATTGCTGTGCCACATATGCTCAATCTCATTATTGGACTAAGCAGATACAGCAGGACTGTTACATCTGTAACTGTTGAGTCAGTCCTGATAGTACACTGGGGCTTTTAAGTACCCATATCTGTTGTACTTATTCCTCTCCCCATGGTCAAAATGAGAACAGATGCAATACTCCTAAAACACAACCGAGCATTCTCTCACTCTTAAGTCTAATGTTTGCTGTAAATCTATCAAAACAGTTACCCCAAAACAAGGACATTCACACTAGCTTTTGTTGAAATTATGACTCCAGAGTAGATATTTCCATACTTTGCCTGATGAAGAAATGCTGAGACTTGAATTAATCTTACATCTTCTTACTCCCTCATTATTAATTTTTGATCCTTAATTCCACCTCTCTCTGTGTCCTCCATATGTTTAACCAATAGAGAGGTTAATACAATTAGCATAATGGGGGCCTACAGAAATGTGCAAACCTGCTCTAAACACAAGTAAGCTCAGGTTGGCTTGAGTTCAGGAGGAAAGAATTTAATTAACATATCTTTTAATACTGCTAGTAGAATACATTTATTTTAATAAGAATTCATCACTGATAATTACTTCCCAGCCTGAGTAAAAGCTTTGTATGTCAGACATGGAGAAACAAGCATGTTTATCTATTATAACTATACTGTGAAGTAAAGATGTTATTTTCAGCAATCAGACTAAACCGTTCTTCACAGCTCAAAAGGCAGACTTGAGAAAAAAAATTAAAAATACATGGGTTTTCATTCTGAAGTAATTCCAAGGAAGAGTTGGCTTTAACTAACTACCTATAAAAGAAGTGATAACCTGAGAGAGAAGAGAGACAAAGAACAGAACTCAAGGAGTGATATCAGTTGATAGCAATCAAACACAGCCACAGGAACAAAATTTTCTTATAATGTATTTTCCCTTAACTCTGTGTTAATTGTAGAGAACTAGACGGTACACAATAAGCAGTGGAGGTCTAGGAGTCATTACATCTCCTTGAGTCTCCTAATCTGCATGGACACATTCACTAGTCCACCCTTAAAAAAAGAAACATGATTTTTCTGTGCTCTTACTTGGAGCCACTAGCACTATAAAGATTTGTAAGGTGATGGCAGCAGCAGAAGTCCTTTGGAGTCATTCTTCCAGTGGCTGGTTTCGCTGTGTTTTGTCTGAGCACGTTACACAAAACAAAAAAGTAGCCTCCTGAAGACTATTTTCTCAGTCTAGTAGTTTCTCCAGCAACTACTGGAAAAGGACATATTGGGAATCCCAAATCCATATGTTCCTTTGAATTCTCACAATAAAATAATATTCTGTGAATTTATTTTTCCTTTAGTAACTCTTGTGATATTTATTTAATCAGTACTTCTGTATTTTTTTCATATTTTTTATTAATTCTGAGGAAAAGAAACAATTTGCTGCTTCTGAAGCTGGCAGGTGAGCTGGGCAGAAAAATATACTTATCTCTTTTCATCTGCATCACCTACCCTTGGGACCCAGTTCTTGTAGCTTATCTAGTTAGTATTAGCTTTTCATACTGTCCTGAGCTGCTGGACATTCTTCTGAGTTCAAGACACATAGGCTTTTGATGCACTTCCAGCCTCTTCAGAAAGGAGTTTGGAGCTTCAGGGTAAATGGAAAGTGTTAATCTCCCACCTCTATGTTCAGCATAATACAGAAAAGCAGACAGCCATGAGTTTTTGCTGTGCTGGATTCAGTATAAATAGCCAGCCCTGAGTATCAGAATGCACATCACTTTTAATTTAATGAAAGTCAAACTATTGTTTACTATTTTAAAATAATCCTTCCCTGCTAACTCCTATTATTTCTGTATAGCAGCTATTTGTTTTAAATTGAACTTGAATAAAGTAAATCTAATATAGACATCTCTTGAGTGTTTTATTATTATTTGTAGTACCTGTTCTGTCTCTAAGATTCTCCCTCTGACATGAGTGATAGCCTTCCTTCAAGTCTGAGTGCCAGCTAAACTCTGAAAGTTAACCACAAGATGCTGTACTCAGGGAACTAGGCAACTCAGTAGTTTTCTATTACAATTACTGTGCTTTAGTCATTATTAAAACACACTTTAATTTCTTTTGTGGGCAAGTATTCCTAGTGATACACAACCAGAAGATGCATATCTCTAGTAGAGCATCCAAAAGTGGCTCTTCCCCTAACAACCTAAGTAAACATGGTAGACTGCCAGTAATGTTTTGGAACATGGACAAGCAACAGTAAGCAGTTTAGCAAGAAAACAAGAGCTGGTGTAACCCCAAATCCTTAGAGATAAAGAAAGCTTAAATCTCCTAGGGCAGATAATTCATATCTAGGGGTTTTACCACAGTAATTAATTTTCGTAGGGCAGTCAGGCTGTCAAGCTTGCTCCACAGAAGAGATGACAGATTATTCTTTGCAAAACTAATTGAAAACATGCCATATAGCTACAGCAACAAGATTAGCAATGTCAGAAACAAAGTAGGCTAAGTGGATGAAGTGCCCTATATTTACAAAAGACACCCTTCTCAAGTTCTTTACAGAGACAGAAAAGACTCATCTCCAGAAATAGTGTTGTGGACTTTCCTATTACTCCAGAGTCAAACCTAACTAACTTTGGTTTCAAACCATCAGCTAATAGGCTTTGCTGTGGAACTGGTTTTCTGCTGCCTAGCAGTTTATAATTTATCACATTGCTTATAATTACATCCATGCATAACCAGGAGTAAACCCCCAAGGAGTTCTTTATGGTGGTAAATACAAGTAGAAAAGCCAAATGAAGGATCTCAGCTCATGAAAGGAGGCACTTGATCTACTGCACCGATTTGGTTTGAAAAGCTGGGTGTTTTTCCAATGCAAAACTACAGCATAAAGTCCTAGAAAAGTCAAAACATAAGCTCCAACAGTAGGCTTTTGATCTACTTTGGTTATCAGATGTGTACTTCATTATCATGCTGAGGAGGAAATACCCCCCCTCGTCCCCTTTTCATGACCTCTTTTTTGTCTCTCTCGAATCCTGCTGCTCAAAAATATAATGAAACACACCATGCTGCCAAAACAATTACAGAAAACAAATCTCTGAATTTAAAAATAATCTTGGGGAGTTTACACACCTTTAGAGTTTTCTGGCTAAATCTGTGGAAAACATCAATATGACAGTTTGAAAAAGAATCCTTGTGGAGGGCTCTAGGGCAGACTAGTAGAGGTGTTACTTATCTGAAAAGCAGATGGATAATACACGGGGTTTCCAAAACTTCTCTGATTTTCACTGATTTAAAGAACAATTATCTTCCCAGATTCTTTGAAGATAGTCTATTTTATATCTGATTCCAACTGCAGTTAAGCACTTTTGAAAATCCCATTAGACATGAGTTTGTCACTTCAGGCACCTAAATGACTTTTAAAATGTTGTTCTAAAGTTCTAGCAAACTGAGGGAAGGGAAGAGAAAAACAAGGAAAAAGCAGACCAGGAGCTCGAGGCTATTTCAAAAGGTTACTCAACATTCATTGCATTTTCAGAGCAAGTGTGCTCATGTTGGGTCTTGAAATTGGGATAAGCATTGACAATTTGGCCATCCAAATTATCCAGTTGCTTAAGCAGACTCTGTTGCTTTTATCATCAGCAGGTTGGCGTAGGTTCCTCCAGGGCGTTGTTCAGAGGATCCTAACTGAGGTGCTCTGAATTACTCTGTAGAGGAGAGTTTTGCTTTCCAGTACAGGGATCTAGCTGGTTACTTTACTTAGATAAAGCAGGTATTAAAAGTTGGACAAAGTAAGAATACAAGACTACTGTTGTAACAATAGAAACCATTTGAGAATTTTCAATTGTGGGCAAAGCAATGAAGTGTAGCATGGTGATTTTTGATTTGTAGTTATTAAGGAACATCAGCATTATATTACCCATTAATATTACTGAAAGCATATTTTGATTTCTTCTCAAAGTGAGAAAGCATGTTTTCAACTCTATCAACACGCACTTTGCACTCTTTGTTCACGTTTAGTTTATTTTAGATTTTATATAGGTTGTCCTGTGCGAAAATTCAGAGCTGACCATAAGAATCCTGTGCTATGTACAGAATACTGTAAGGAACTGAAAGAAGCAATGCCTCAAACATTCATCGACATAGAAAACCTCAAGGACAAGATGCAGCCTTTGGATTAGTCTAAAGAATGTCACCCAAGGAAACAGGAGTGTACTGAAGAATGCACCCCCCACTCCCTTGCAGCTGCATTGACAAAATCCTTAGATGAGCCTCAGAGGAGGAGACATGGACTGAGCGAAATCCTAATGTGCAAGCCAGACACCATGCTTGCCTTGCTAATGACTAATGGCACTTTCACCATTGAAGTGGTATCAAGAACTGATAAGAGGTGAACATTTCTGGGATGAGTGATAAAATCTCTGGGAACAGAAGAAAAAACAATGGACCCATGCTCCACCTTTTTCCTTATCTCTCATGGAAATGAATTTCTGGAATACCTGCCCCTCCTCATCTAGTATGCTAATCAATTCATAAAATGAACTTTAAAAGGCAACAGAAACTTTGCTGAGTGTGCATCCACCACCCAGGATTACCGGACCTGAGACAATGCTGGATCCAGGGGTGTGATCCACATTTCTTTTACTCCCTTTCTCTCCTTTCTTTTTCTTTCCTTTCTTATAGGTTTCTAAGAGACCACGTTGCTTATTATCCTTTTCCAAGTTTAAGTTGTTTTCTACCACAAGTAAAACATTTTAACCAGTCATTTGGTATCGTTTCACCTTAACTTAACCTGAGGGGATCACAGAACTGGTGCGATTCTCTGGGATTCCAGTTCAGGTCACGACAAATACACAGAACCATGATGTGTTTTCATGGAAGTAACTTATTTCTTCTTAATCCAAACTATTTCTTTATGAATTAATGGAAAATGTAGACATTTTAATTAAAAAGCAAAATACACAATCAACTAAAAAACTAATCTTGCTTCTACAGCTTTTGGCATGGATTCTTACACATCTCCAGAACCTCATTACAGATAGAAGAAGTAACCAGCCTACAAATGATCCTGTGTTTGCCCTTACTGAGTTCCAGATGCTTTTTTTACAGTTAGTGTCTTGAAAGCATAAAAAATTTCAACGTAACTAGAGAAATGAATGAAAATTGAAGGAACATAAGTTAATGATGTACTGCAATGTAGTTAGGATAGTTTGTGCAATGCTTGCTTTTCCCCTGAGTAAATAAAATATATTGCTGAGTGATGGATCTGAGAATTTTTCTGAAATGCTAGTAATATATACAAGGACCCAGCTTTCCACAGAGATCGGAATGACCAAGTATTTCCCATAGACTGACAAAACTCCAAGAGGAGATAATTAAGGGCATTATGTCTCATAATATTCGGTTTACTAGAATGTAGAGAATATAAGAAAAGATAGATTCTGCTCCCTCCCCTGCATTAGAGGCAGAATAGATTTGAACTTAGATCCTTGACTTTAGATGAATGACTTAACTGTCCTTCCTTTTAGAAAATTTCAAATTATGTACATGTGAGATGTCTCACATGGAGAACTGGACTATCCTGGAGATTACAATGCAAAAGTGGAAGAGCTGAGTTCCAGTATTTACACATCCAAATTATTTACATAGAGCATAAAAGAAATGGATTCATAGATTCAACAGAGGTGATTAGAGCCACCTAACCTCTTCACAGAAAAGGAGCAAGACATGGTGAGATGCATTTGGATGAGGTGGATAAGGCGGGCTCAAGTATCGATTAACGATTTAACTCTTGTTTATTCTAAGCTGAGTGCATGCTCTGTCTTCAGAATTGTTGTATGAGAAGCATGAAATACCACTGCTTCAATCCATATAGCACTGGGATAACCAAAACTCTGTGTTTGACAGGGATTTTTTGGGGCAAATTAACCATTCACTGAGGAAAAACAAATCATCCAACTCCACTGTGGTTACCCAGTATCCCAAGAATATTGATTTGCTGTCTTCTAGTACTGGTTAGCTGCCATTTCTCTTGGGATAACTTTCAGTGAGTAGTACAGCTATGAATTATGTAAACACAAATGCAATAACAAAGCTCTCTTGCTAATGATGATTGTTTCTTAGTAATTGTATGTATCATTCCTGTAATTATAATGTTATTTATTATGTTAATTTACTACAATATTCCCATTAATTATTTCTAAATGTGATTGGACTACTTGCTATTTCTGACACTTGATGCAGTTAGGAATGATGTGGCGCACATTTAAATTAATTTGTTAATGTTGCTTTTGTTTGTTCTGTGCTGTACTTGTACTGCTTATTTTGCAAGCTTTTAAAATTTCTTTTCTTCCCTGCCTTTTCTGGTGAAGTAGTTTGTTCTAACAAGCAAAACTGAACAAGGGCATTTGCCAAGTTTAAACAAACAAACTAATCAACCAACCCATATATATATATAAAAATATTAAAATATAAATATATATATATATATATATATATATAACCCAATGCTTAGCTCTATATTATCACTATTAGATGGAACCTTAAAAAAAATTTTAAATTTTATACATATGTTCATCTCTCAGAAACCAGATATAAGTTACTCAGTAACACCAGCAGGAAATGAAATACCAGTTCTTAAATGTAAGATCTTATTCTCAAGTTTGTAAAGGGTAAATTAACCTCTAAGGAAAGATACTGCAGGTGTTACTGAGCACTCTATTGGCAGAGTGGGGAGGGTGGTCACGTCTTGACTGATTCATAGATAACTGGGAAAAGAAATAAAAAGGAAACACTGCCTAAAGGCATTGCACTTTTTCATGTCCAATCCTGATTTTTCTTTTGGAAGTTATGTGGGCAAGAAATGCATTAAAAAATCACAAGGCAATCAGCAAGTCTGGACAAGCAAGGGTAAGTGCAAGAGGTGAATGACAGCTAAAAGTAATCTGAATGACTACAAATGGAAGTTTTAACTTGAAGTGTCTTACTAAGCACAAAATATCTCTGGCCTCAAAAGCCCCAGAAGACCATCTCCGTGGCAAGCCAACCTATTTAAACAGAAAGGTCAGACTGTCAAAGAAACTAAAATGCCTCATGGAGCTGTAGAGCAGATGATGAACTGGGAGGTAATTTAATGAACTCCTCCAGCCCCCCATCCTTTGATATTTCACACTTGGAGGTATTTTGGCTCCACAGTTAGCAGTGCAACAGATGTAAGATCACTGAGTTACAGGCAACAGTAATCATCCTGAAAAGACATAAAGGGGGGAAAGCAAACTTTAGTCACTTTGTAGCATTAAGACAACTCTAGTTTCACAAAAATTTTTCTTCCATAATCTGTTCACCTTTTCAGAACTGTCTAATATTTCATTTAAAAACAACGACCTTTGATGCTGGAGAATGTCTTTGCTGCTGACACAGAGGGAAGAGGAGAACCATTAGGGGTGGAGACGTCAGGTTATTCTCCCATCCCATTTTTTCCCTGGTCAGGCACTACATCTGGTCACTCGTGACCAGTGTTTCCAGATACAGCTCAGAAGCAGTCATGTTTCTAGCAAACTGGATAGTCTATTTCCTCCTAAAAAACGTGCAAAGAAAAACATGCAAAAATATTTTTTTATATAAAAATTGATAACAGTGACCAAAAAAAATTTTTTGTTGCTCTCTCCTGTAAACTCTGATACATTTCATTTCTAAATTAAAAAGTACCTTTTCATCAAAATTAAAACTAATGAAAGTTCAATTAAAAAGAAAATTTTTATATGTTACCCTGTTTCTCGAGTCAACAGACACAAATATACTTGGAAAAAAATGTATGTGTGATTACAATAAATTATTAATCAATTACTATAATGAAATTAACAGTGACTTACGGTATATTATGTCACACGAACTAAGTGTCTGATAGTATGCAATGATCAGCTACTCTGGTGAAATAAAAAGCATAGTTAGGAACACATTCCAAATACTCTTAGCCATCTCAGATAATGTTACAACCTCAGTTCCCTGTGTAATTTAAAATATGCAAAACTTTTACTGAAATCATTGCAAACATTTCTGTAGTACTTTGACGCTGATGCTGCACATCGTCTCTTATTTATTGTTTGTTTATAATTTTTAGCAACTCTTGTGTTTGTTTAGGAGTTATTCCTTTTCAAAGTAAAAATATCATTAACTCTGTCCTTCAAAATGTGAACTGGGAAAAATATGAAGAACCATGGGGTCTATTGTGTTCTGAACCTTCTGACAAGAACAAATAATACATGCTACAAACATTCTGAGCCTTATGAAATGGGTAAAAGTTTGTATTCAGAACAATGAATAAGCATAAAAAGCTGAGGCTTTATATATCCTTCTAGTAAAATACATAATATTCACAGAATTCTTAAGAAGAAAATTAAGAAAATGCTTGGGGTTTCTTTCATAAAACAGAGCTAGTGAAAATGCAATTAGAGGTGAGAAAAATTAATAAAGGACAGTATTTTTATTGTTTTATGTGTATTAGTATACATGAGGACCCTGATCGTAACAGTGTTACACAGTTCCATGTAGTCACTCATACCAGAGCAATTTACAACATATAAAAAAAGGGCAAAGATACCGAAAGGAATTAACTAATTAGGAACTGTAGTATTCTCAAGGTCAGAACAATTAAACAACTTAAAAACTTACTTACATGCCTCAAAGCCACACTGGCTCTGAAGTACAATGAGATCTCCTGGTTTCCTATAGTGCCCATGAGGGAAGCTAGAGCTTCACTACATGAGAACAAAAGTTTACTTTTTGAAAACTGACCAGACTGCAACTCATTTCTGTCTATTCCCTCCTCTTCTTCTGCTGACAGAGGTGCACATGAAATAGATGAAGATCTGTCAAGAATGCTTTAAAATCAACCAAAGTGTAAGACTGATATGATGAACCAATCTGGCCTTAGAAACTACCTTTTTCCTAGTCCCTAAACTCATGAACTAAATTCCAGTTTACCTTAACTGTGGCAGTTCTAGAGCTACTTCAGAGAGCAATCAAGTAAGAACATCAACTCTACTATCCACCTGAGGGCAAACCATTCCACTTGCAGAAAAAAGGTCTATAGTTATCTATCTGCATTCTTGTTTTGATACGGTATCTTGGCTATTATAACCCTCTGAAGGGAAACAGGGTGTTCAATTAGCAGATACAATTCTCTAATTGAAACTGGGGGAATGAATTAGGCTATATTTGTCTAACATAGTGCACTATGAGCTGAAAAGGTATTTATAGGCCCTACTGACCACTCCTGTTGAATGCTTTGTGTGAGAGCTACTCTGCAACCATTACAGGTTCCCCTGCACACATTAACTTCTGCTCAGTGCAACATCTTCATGCTGCTTATTGGTTTTCCTGAGATTCTGCTTGTAGACACATATTCCCAAAGAGTCTTTGCAACACATCACAAGTTGTTTGTGTGTTCTTAATTCCCACTTAATCAGTGGGAAATATTATTATTCAGAATGTACTGTAGGATCTGAAACAACCAGACCACAGGGCAGCCAGACAGAGAAGTAAGAAAAATTGACCTTGTAAGAAAGACTTTCATTTAACCCAAGTGATGATATAAACTACACAGGGGGAATTAGGAAGACTGCAAGAAGTAGGGAAAAATTGAGTGAATGTTGGATGTCCCAGATGGACATGATAAAGCATCTGAATGATGGAAAAATTAGTTTTGCACAGCACCTTGAGTGACTAATAGGAGTACAGGAGCAGAGAGGAAAACAGAAGAAAGATGCTTCCAACAGGTGAACAACAGATCCCAAAAGAACTGGATTCCCATATGTCAGTCTATAAGGTCAGATCATGCCTAATTTTCAGTTCACCTGGGCAGATGTAGAGTTCATTTAACATGTCCTGTAGGTGCTGCTACGTCCCACAGTCACTTGTCAGTCACACTGTAAGTGACTGATAGTAGAGTCTGTTGTTCTATTTGCGTTGTACAGTGCAATGTCAAGGGAAGCAGGAGAAGCTTTTGCTGTCATTGCAGGGCTCCCTTGTCACTGGTGGTCTGTAAGAACTGCCTGGTGAGCAAGCAGCGCCCCTTCCCTTAGCTGGCTGCTCTGACTGATGAACATGCCCAGTGCTGCATAAGAAGGGAGAGACTTCTGACGGCTTCCAGCTTTTCTATACCTAGTAGTGGCCCACTGATATCAGCCTTTTTGCCTTGTTGCTTGATTAGGATTGCTTTTAGGATGAGAAATTTTTGCCAGCATACTTTTTTGATAGAAGCTGAGATTAACTGTTATAATGAGAGAATGTACAATAACAGCAAGCCTACCCCCATGGTGTTAGATCTGTCAGAACATGATTTATGAGATTTTCTTCTATCTTTGTGTTGTTAGTATCTTCATAGGCTTAATTACCAGGTGCAGCTGTATTGTATGTAAGATTAGGTCAGTTTAAGCGACTAATTTGCCACAGAAATCTTGAAAAACTATAGACTTTCAAAAATAAAATGCCTCTTAAAAATCGGATATATTATGGTATATAAACCAGAAAAAAATCACAGACAACACTCTATTTACACTGTTGTAGCAAGAACACTGGTAAACAATGAAAAATGTATTTGTTCTCTCAGATGAATATGTTTGGTAATTTCTCTTTAATGAGCATGAAAATTGCATTATACTCATAGCTCCCACAGACATGCAGAGCATATTCTCAGAAAAGTTTTCCAGAAAAGCAGTTGTAGAGTTTTCAGTTCACTTTTAAAAATCACTTTCCTATCATTATTAAACTTCATCTGGAGTATGGAGTTTGGATATGCAGTAAGAAACAATATATAGCCTATAACTGATCACTCTATAACAGTAGTGGCGTCCTTGTCAACTGTCAAACAGGAGGTTCCTCCTGCCCCCTCTTCCCCTGGGATCTGAAGCATCAGTACCCTCCTTTCAACAAGTGGAATGGAGACTTGCTCCCTCTTGTGCTACCTCATCGTTTTGTATTTAAAACACTTGAAAACTGGAATGTGCACTAAACTTTAAGTTGTGTATAAAACTCCACCACTTTCATTCACTAAGAGCTATGCTTACCCCAAGAAAAGATTTTGCACAGCAACTAGAAAGGAGTGGGTCCTGACTAAGCTGTTGAAGCAGAGGAGATGTTTGCTCAGATCACACCCTGTGACAGTTGTTTCCCTCTGTCTGAGTCTCCCCCATCTTCATGCAAAGCCATGAATTGCCATGTACAGGCATATGGCACCATTAGGGAGGATGAGGCGCCTCTTTCAGCCCCACGGCATCATGTTGTGACAGCAAGCACCTGGAGCTGGCTAAGCTCAAGTTGCAGAAGTCAGGCAAGGAGATACGAGAGGTTGGTCTGAATGTGGACGTAGTGCCTTGTACACCACTCTGGACTCCTTGATGGAATGGATGGCACCATATTTTATGAATCCTATCAAAGAAGTATATAGCCAGATAGCAGGCTGCATTGATCAGTATTTGCATCAATTAACCAGTAGAAACCTCTGGAGGACAGGAAAAGGCTCTATCATCCCTCAAAGCAAACAGATGTGCCCAGTAAAGGAAAGATGGTGTGGACTGGGCATCGGGCAGAGCAGGAAGGAGAGTACAAACAAGGAAAACTGATCCTAGGATGTCAAAAAAAGAGCTTTTAGTAGTTAGCAAAGTTTTGGGCTGTCTTTAAAGTGAAAGACATGTACTCAAGAGAGTGTGTAAATTTACCTCTAAACTAATAGGATTGCATGGAAGATCACACTCTGCCAAAACACAGTGAGTAGACTTGTCTTAAAAACTTTTATTTAAATGGTCTTACCAAGCAGAGATGAGGTTTTTTCTGTTTAAAGACAAAAAAAAAAAAAAAAAAAAAAACAAAAAAAAAAAAGTTAAGGACTAGATGCTTTCAGTGGGGAGACATGTTTTAACAGAAGAATAAGGCAGGTGAAGAAACAGATCCTTTGAAATAGGATTTTATATATATATTTATCTCAGAGTCCAGGTGGAACATTTGGGTACAACACCTGTATTTTTCTGCTGTAAAGCTCCTGATCAGCCCCTCAGGTGGTCAAGGAAGCAATAAAGTATCCATCCTAGGCAATATTACATAATGAAATTGTGTGTAAACCTCATCAGCTGTTATGTGTATATCTTACATAGCATAGTAAGTAAGAAAGAGAGCTTTTACTAAATCACAGGAAGGACATAACGTATCCAGCATAAGTAGCATAAGAAGAGAAAAACAGTAAAAAATTGAATAGAAATATCCATTCTTACCATATGAGCATAGGATGTGCTTTTTGATGTATTTTTATCAGAGTAGGAGAACAGACAGCTAATGCTCTGAAACATCAATCTCTGAACAACTAGGCAAGTGTTCAAAACAAGAAAAGACCTTTAAAATATTTACATCAAATTGTAAAGACACATAAAATTACAAATACTGGAGAGCCTAATAGGAGAAAGAGGAAAATACTTCAAATCATTTATTTTTCAAGCCTTGAGGCAAATAAAACACTATTAGATCACAGTAGATGATTATTAGTAGCTGTAAGGGAAGGCAACATACTAAACTGATCACATCAAAAATATTATATTTATGTCTTTTATCACCTTTTATTATCCAATAATCTGATATATATGGGTGAAAGAATGTCTTCTCCGGTAAGAAATTTCTTCCGATGCATCATTTTCTGAGAATTTAACAGTACACAGTTCCAATATTCATCTGTGGCATGGCACAGGCAGACTACAAATAAAAAGAGGACTTGCAGGTACAAGATAGAAAATGCAAAGAGGGTGAAAACCAGAAATTGTGTCTAACTTGGTTTAATGGTAATTGAACTTGCCAGGTATAACTGTTTGGGCCTGTGTTGCCTTCAAATAACACAAATGACCTACAGAGCAGCACTACAGGAAACAAATCAAATCTGCTGATAATGTAGAAGTTGGTCCAGGAAACTATAGAACTGTCAGTCTAACCTCGGTGCCAGGGAAGGTCATGGAGCAGGTCATCTCAGGGGCCATTAAAAGTCATATAATGGACAACCAATGCTCAGGCCCAGTCAGTATGGGTTTATGAAAGGCAGGTCCTGCCTGATAAACCTGATCTCCTTCTACGACAGGACAACCTGCTTATTGCATGAGGGAAAGGCTGTGGACCTTGTCTACCTTGACTTCAGTAAGGTCTTTGACACCATTTACCACATCATTCTCCTGGTGAAACTGGCTGCTCGTGGCTTGGATGTGCACACACTTTGCTGGGTAAAAAACTGTGTGGGTGGCCGGGCCCAAAGAGTTGTGGTGAACGGAGTTAAATCCAGCTGGCAGCCGATCACGAGTGGTGTCCCCCAGGGCTCGGTTTTGGGGCCACTCCTGTTTAACATCTTTATTGATGATCTAGACGAGGGGATCAAGTGCACCCTCAGTCAGTTTGCAGCTGACACCCAGTTGGGTGGGAGTGTTGATCTGCTCGAGGGTAGGGAGGCTCTGCAGAGAGACCTGGACAGGCTGGAGCCATGGGCTGAGGCCAACTGGAGGAGTTTCCATAAGGCCAAATGCCGGGGGCTGCCCTTGGGCCACAACAACCCCCAGCAGTGCTACAGGCTTGGGAGGAGTGGCTGGAGAGCTGCCAGTCAGAGAGGGACCTGGGGGTGTTGATTGACAGACAGCTGAACAGGAGCCAGCAGTGTGCCCAGGTGGCCAAGGAGGCCAATGGCATCCTGGCTTGTGTCAGCCATAGCGTGGCCAGCAGACAGGGAAGGGATCTGACCCCTGGACTCGGCACTGGTGAGGCCGCCCCTCGATTCCTGTGCTCAGTTTTGGGCCCCTCACTACAAAAAGGACATTGAATGACTCGAGCGTGTCCAGAGAAGGGCAACGGAGCTGGTGCAGGGGAGCGGCAGAGGGAACTGGGGGTGTTTAGTCTGGAGAAGAGGAGGCTGAGGGGAGACCTCATCACCCTCTACAGCTACCTGAAAGGAGGGTGCAGAGAGATGGGGATGTCTCTTTCACCAAGTAATAAGTGATAGGACAAGAGGGAATGGCCTCAAGTTGCACTAGGGAAGATTTAGACTGGATATTAGGAAGCATTTCTTTACAGAGCGGGTTGTTAGGCGTTGGAATGGGCTGCCCAGGGAGGTGGTGGACTCCCCACCCCTGGAGGTGTTTAAGAGTCGGGTCGACATAGCACTGAGGGATATGGTGTATTTGGGAACTGTCAGTGTTAGGTTTAGGGTTGGACTGGGTGATCTTCAAGGTCTTTTCCAACCTAGATGTTTCTGTGATTCTGTGAAGATTCATCAGATAATTATTCTTGTATTCTGTGAAGCTGAAGTAAAAGAAACTTTCTGACCCCTTGACAGAACTGGGTTATAGCATCCTTGATATATACCTCTTCCGTTGTCAGGTAAGTTGAAAAAAAACCCATACTCTTCATTCCTCAAGTAGCTAGATTATTTTACTGCCATAAAACTAGTAAACAAATGCCTGTTTTTCTGTGGTTTCTTTATTTATCGCTATAGGGGGATAGGGGACAGAATAACAAGATACGCTGTTATAAGTTTCGCATTTCTGTTCCAAACAACATAGTCTTTCACCAAAGCGACAGAGATCTTGTCACTTTGTATTTCCTGAGCAATGAGTTGCCCTGTGAAGTGTCATCAGATTGTGTCAGTCACATTGCCTTGCTTAATAGTGGAATGAATAGTTTTCAACTAGAGCTAAAAGTCTGGAAGGGTTTTAAAAGAAGCCTTGAGGTAACAATGAACTTGCCCTTTACAGATACCTCAGACAAACAAATTAGAGAGGCCAGTTTTCTTACAACAGAAGATGCACCTGTTCCCCATCACTCAAGACAGTTTGCACATCAGTCATTATTACAAGTATGATTCTCCAGCCACTTGGTTTTAACCCACAAAACTGCAAAGCATATTACCTCTGAGACATTTTGTAAGACCATCTATCAAGAAGCTGGGTATAAAGATGTGTATGCATGTAAGCACTAAAAGCATTAAAATATTTTGCATAGTATTGTTTTTACTTTACAATGAAAGAGTTACTGGTGCGATGATTTTAAAAACAGTATGTGATATAGTGCCCTGTAACACACTGTGGAAGTAGATGCTAAATCACGAACTATGAAGCACTTCCTTACTCACTTTGAGCACACACTTACGAGTTCATCCAGAGGTTGCCTTCTGAATATCCTCCCTGCAAATCATCAAACACTAGCTGAATTATATAACCACAGAAAGAGATCTGTGGGTAAAGAGGAGAAGCACAGTTTATCTTCTTTAGCTTTGAAACAAAATCATGAGCCCAACTCACTTTTTTTAAAGAACAGTCTTACCCTCAGAGACTTACATGTCAGTGTGAACAGGTACACTGAAGCTAATCATGTAGATTCCTTCATAGTCAAAGGAGACAAATACATGCTAGTAATCTAACCATTCTTTCAGATTAGATGGATTAGATCAAAAGTCCTCTTTCCATTGACTAATAAAAGGAGCCTAATATGACTAGCTCAGAGGTAGATATGCACATAATTAATATCTGTAGTCAAATAAGATACAGTTTCTGGGATATTTAAAGTATATTTATGCTTCAGAAAGTTCCAAGGATTCTCCTGCCTTGATGAAAGCTACCTTGGGCATGGACTCTAGGATAGTGTTAGGTAGCATCATGCAGTAGACAGGGATCTTAAGTACATAATGCAAAGCTGCATTATTTAAAGAGTGAATTTTACTTTGAGGGCCAGATACCTACATTTCCCTTTGGATTTGCTAAAACTTTCCAATTTTCTGTGAAAAAAAAAAATATCTATTCAGAGTACGGTCTTGTGATAAATACAATGCTATATATAATATCCAAGCCTTACTATTGGCTTTGATACCCCAATGAACTACAACAGACTCTTCTAGCCTTGAGTACCCAGTAACTCACCAGAAGACCTGAAAACATGGCTGAAATTCTTAGAAGGCCAAAAATGTTTTGTTGAATGACAATCAAACACATTTAGACCTGTGATAAAGGCTCTACTTGTTTCAAGGATATGGCTCCACATTTAGCATGTTCTGCCTTTGAACAGGAAAGCTTAAGAATATGAAATGTAAGTGAGGTAGATATTTTTCAGCTCAAAAATAACACTTGTGCTCTATATTAGGAAAAATGAGCAAAAGTATAATGCAGCTGCTCTTCTATTTTAGCTTACTTTAAAACAAATGAGGCCACCACTTTGGGCCCATCCGATTAACAACAGCTGGAAAATATTTTAAACCAATTTTCCCATTAGACAAATAGCTATAGGATTTAACAGAGAACAGTTTCCCCAGTACAAGACTTCAAACTGCTCTCTAGCATATACTGACAGTATGAGAGATGTTTGTTTGGGAAGCAGTAGATATTTTAAGCTTCTAGTAGACCTTCTCTCCAGGCAAATAGACCAACACAATTCTTGCCTGCAGAACTGGCATGGGTGATCGTAGATTGGGCATATGTTTTCCTTGTCAAATAACTTAGTTCCCTAGGGTCTGATTCCCTGATCCACTCTATATGTAATTTGGTTAATTCCTGGACTGTCTTTTTAAGCACATCAACTGGTTGCTTCTGGATAAAATCTAGCTCCAAATCTCTCATTACTTTGCCCCAGAGACTATTTTGTAGAGGGAAAAGGAATGAAACAGCACAAAATTTTGCTTCCTTCACCCTGCTTTAGCCTATAAGCTCTACTCTGATTCTTCAGGTTGCCTCACATCCATTTTCCTACATGGAAAGGAAAACAGATACTTATGCTATATGTTTAGTGTCAATACCTGCAAAACAGATCTTAATGTTATGATACAAAACCATCATTTTTGAAAGCCTATGAAACAATCCTCATTTTCAAGCATCACAGTTTCACCCAGAGGCCAAGGGTATATGACAGGGAATCTAGAAGATACTTTTGTCAAATACAGTGCTGTGTAACAGCAGTCAGTGGAGAAGGGTTCATCATTAGTATGGACATACAAACTTCTGCAACTCTTGACTTGAAGGTCTGGAATCACTCCCAGGCAGCACATCTTTAGCAGTGTAAGTAGTCTGTGCATTTGACACTGAGCCAATGAATTTCACAGTTTCTGTCTGTATCTAATGTTTCCATTCAAGAAAGATGACAATACTTCGTTGATGGCAGAGTTGCAGGAATGATTAAAAGATTAAAACTCTACCTCTTTAGCTGAATAAGGAGGTTAAAAGGCAGCCTCATTACAGTCTATAAGGAGTTACAAAGAGACCAGAGATGTTAGTGTGCCAGTATATCTAAGCAGAAAGTAGAATATAGAAATATTCAGGTGAGGGAAAAAAAAAAAACCAAAAAAAAAAAACCAAAAAAAAACACAAAAAAAACCCAACAAAACACTAACAACATTGGTTTTTTAATACTGAAGATATTAACCTTCGGAACATATCATCGAGAGGAGTGGTAGTTTCATCATCACTCAGAGTTTTTAACTTGAGACAAAATATTATGTTATTTTTTCATAAGACTTGTTCTAGTTCAAATATTAGTTAATTTAAGGAAGTTCTTTCCTTTACAGAAGGTCAACTGTATGACCCTTTCTTGATGGGCAATCTATGAATCTATTAATATAACAGAGATTTATGCTGACAATAGAAGTCAACCAGCCCTTTGTCCTGTTGATGGGATACATCCTCTATAACAGTCAGACTTATGTTTAAGAATGTAACTTAATTTTAATCACAAAAATTCCCCATGTTGGGCTGATTAGCCATCCTCTTTCATCGTATAATACACAAAACCAACAACATCATTGTTGTTCTGTTCATACACATAACCCATATTTATTTCCATACTGTTTCTAAGTTCTACAATATAATTACAAAATTTAATATATTTTAAAACTATTTTATTATGTTTTACTGTGATTTTTATATCAAATGTCTCTATAGATCAGCTTCCCTGTTTCATGTCAGGACTCTGGTTTTAATATTATCAGTTGTAATAGTTATATTTTCTATTCAATAGATCCATTTTAATGACTTTTGCATATATCTAATCTACCACACCTAGAATCCATATTTTCCCTTCACATTTTCCTCCTAACTTGATAATTTCAGATTGTTCCTGCAAGGTTCAAAACCATCCTATCACATGGAAACAAAAGGATCAGATTGCTACTTAATCTGGCATATGAAAATAAACTCTTAGTTTGCATGTATCTTTGTCTTGACTCATAATTTAAGAGTTAACAGAAGAGTTAAGGAAGCAGCATGTCGGAGTTTGAAGTAGGAAAAAAAAATATATGAGAAGTTTATTTTATTTGATTTATGCATATGTTGAACTGGTACTGAGACATTGTTATCCTCCGTCTTTCTTTCATATCCTAACTTCTTGTGACTCAAGAAATTTGGTGTTTCACAAATCTCCTTGCAGAGCTATTTGTTTTCCTCTTCAGTGTCTTCTAACACTCTGCATGAA
This sequence comes from Athene cunicularia, assembly GCF_003259725.1. Lineage (NCBI taxonomy): Eukaryota > Metazoa > Chordata > Aves > Strigiformes > Strigidae > Athene > Athene cunicularia. Next base: position 60,053,176 of record NW_020799092.1, read on the forward strand.
GGACATTCTATATGAATTATCATTCTGCACATGGATTTGCCATTTCCTCAACAAAATAGGTCAGCTTTGCCATTTACAGGTACCAGGGAAAACAGAAATAAGATTTGTCTGGATAATTTGAAAACCTCCTTCAGTTTCTTTTATAAATATAGCAATCAGACTTGACTCTTCAGAAATCACGATGGAGTAACTGGATTTTAATATTTGCTTCCGCTACTTTACACTGTTCTACTCAGATAACCATGGCAAGGGGATCTACATTTTCTCTTTAAAATAAAAATTTTTTTTTCTCTAAGTATATGCATAATGTCATGTCTTATTACCACACCGTTCTCAGATTTTTCAGTTATCAGTCTGACACATTGAGATGCACGTTATCTAAGATGCTGATTAAAATTATGTCTTTTTTTATTAATACAGCTCTCTGTAATCCTGACTAAACATAATCTGCAGGGCATAAATATTGCATATTTCATGGTCTGACTACCCTTTTCACATTAGAGCAAACCTTTTTTTTAGCCTCACATGCACATCTTGAATAGATTTCCATTGTAAGGTTGATGTTCAGTGGTTGAATTGCATTTCACTGAAGAATGATGCTATCCGCATTACAGACTATATTCTTTCTTTCTTTTGATGTATACTTCTTGTCAGATGTATTTTGGATCAGTGCTATGTCTTGCTTTTCTTCCTATATACATTTTGGATTGATGTCAGTTCAAATGTCTGTGGCTTGGCCTTCATTTGTGTTCCAATACCAGTTCTGCAAGAAGGATAAAAAGAATTTGTAGGGTTTTATAACAATATTGTCCATTATTGGTAGGGAAATAGTACTGCGGTACTGAACATGTGAACTAAAATGTTAAATGTGGTAGGTACTGGGCAAGTGCAGAACAAAGATTCTCTAAAGCAAACGACTTAACTAGCTGAATATGAAACAGAAGACAATATGGGATATATTGAGAAAAGAAATTTTGAGAGGACAAAAAGTTATACTTCCAAGCTTCCACTGTGTGAAATCTCTGGTCTTCATTGCCCATTACTATGACTCTGACTGTAGCTGGTAACAGGTGTTTAAGAAGTGTTAGAACAGAGAATGCATATAGTTATACCTCTCCAGAAGAATCCTGGCCAAGTTTTAGAAGCACAGCCTTCTGATTAAGAAGTGGTGTTTTTGCAGTTAATATCCCTTCATCAATATTTCTTCCATGAGACTTTCCAGATATTTTTCAAAACTATACAGAGTTTTCAGTAAAGAATTTCACAGCTGGTTTATGTGATGTGTTAAGAAACATCTTCCATCTGTCACTTGCTAAGAAGACTTATACTGTTACTGAATTAGACTTTACTTCAAAATTATTTCCATCAATATTTTCAGGTTTTGGTGATTTCTTTTTTTTTCTATTAAATTAAACTGTCATGTACTTTTTTTTTTTTTTTTTTTTTTTTTTTTTTTTTTTTTTTGTTAACTTGTTCTTTGAACAATGTTAGTTCCTTCCTATTGGCCAGATTCTGCTGCTAGTCTTTCTGACACTGAGTTATCCAGGGCTGGATGAACCAAGAAGACAGATGTATAAGGTAAAATGTAGGCAGAACTTAAGTGCCTAAGTCCAATATTTTTGTTGTCTTTAAACTAATTTAAACAAAACTGTAAACAAAACATAATTTAAACAAACTACTGAGAGTAGGTCTTGTACAACAAATATTGGAACCCTTGAGATAAGTATCAGGGTGGATTGAATCTACATAGATCAAGAGTTGCTTATGTGCTTTATCGTACAGAGGTTTAATGTAAATATGCCCAAGCCTCCTCCCTCATAGTCAGGAAGAGACCCAGAAATATAATCATCCCTCTTCCTCTCTGAAACCCAGCAAATCTACTGGTATTTTCGTCAGAGTGAATTAACTTTAGAGGCTGATCATGCTCCACTGTCTCTCCTTACCCTCACGCCATGCTCATGTTCTTAACTCTGTACAACCTGGCAGTTGCTACACCATGAGAGACAGAGATCATGGAATGGACTACTTTTAAGCAAAGACAGATCCTTACTTCACTAGAAAGTATAAGTGCCTCAGTATTGACATCTTTCTCTCAGGTCTCCCAAAAAGATTAATGTTATCTAGATTTCCATTCCTTGGATTCCTAAAGAAAGTGCATCTATCTCTGAAGAAAGTTGAAAGGTCCCATGCTGCTATAAGGATTTTGTTTTCTTCTGCATTTCCTACTAGATGATTTTGTCATGTTCCCTGACAGGACTCCGGCTTTTGCAGAGCTGATACAGAGGCACTGTCAGAGTTTTGTTCTTGAGGAATCTGTATGGCTGATTTAAGTCTGTGATTCTTCTGCAGGACCAAAACCCCAAAGATTAGGTACTGCCACATGCAATTTTCTTGTGAATATGAGCCTTACTCTCTCTGGTTGGTTTCTAATTAAACACTCTGTGACTCCTATTATATACAATTTCACTGCATGGTTGGTCAATGTTTACACAGTTGCATGAATACATCCCATTGAAAATTACAGGCTTTTCTGCTTTTATTTCCTAGCTGTGATTATAATCAAAATTATGTAATGTCTTGCCCATGGAATAAGATTCTACATGTATTTTTGTTGGTGGTTGCTTTGGATAAATTATTTCCTGTACCCTTTTTGTATCAGTATTCTCTCACTGACAGCTCATTAAGTTTACAAGAAAAATAAATCTCCTGTATTCCCAGATGTTCATCTCATCTGCCAGACTGAGAACTGAATTATGAAATGGATAATTAGAAGGTGACATGTTACAGAACACAGAACAAGCCAGAGTTATACTAACTCAATAGTCTTGAAGTTGTAAGGAACTGAAGGAAGAAATGTCCCAAACGTTAATGGACACAGAAAGCATATTCTGATTTCTTCTCAAAGTGAGAAAGCATGTTTTCAACTCCATCAACACCCACTTTGCACTCTTTGTTCACGTTTAGTTTATTTTAGATTTTATATAGGTTGTCCTGTGAGAAAATTCAGAGCTGACCATAAGAATCCTGTGCTATGTACAGAATACTGTAAGGAACTGAAAGAAGCAATGCCTCAAACATTCATCGACATAGAAAACCTCAAGGACAAGATGCAACCTTTGGATTAGTCTAAAGAATGTCACCCAAGGAAACAGGAGTGTACTGAAGAATGCACCCCCCACTCCCTTGCAGCTGCATTGACAAAATCCTTAGATGAGCCCCAGAGGGGGAGACATGGACTGAGCGAAATCCTAATGTGCAAGCCAGACACCATGTTTGCCTTGCTAATGACTAATGGCACCTTCACCATTGAAGTGGTATCAAGAACTGATAAGAGGTGAACATTTCTGGGATGAGTGATAAAATCTCTGGGAACAGAGGAAAAAACAAAACTGGGAAACGACCACTGACTACCGACTTAACAGGGACCCATGCTCCACCTTTTTCCTCATCTCTCATAGAAATGGATTTCTGGAATACCTGCCCCTCCTCATCTAGTATGCTAATCAATTCATAAAATGAACTTTAAAAGGCAACAGAAACTCTTCTGAGTGTGCATCCACCACCCAGGATTACCGGACCTAAGACAATGCTGGATCCAGGGGTGTGATCCACATTTCTTTGACTCTCTTTCTCGCCTTGCCTTGCCTTGCCTTGCTTTCCCGTCCCTTCCCTTCTCTTTCTTTTCTTTCTTATAGGTTTCTAAGACACCACGTTGCTTATTATCCTTTTCCAAGTTTAAATTGTTTTCTACCACAAGTAAAACATTTTAACCAGTCATTTGGTATCGTTTCACCTTAACTTAACCCAAGGGGATCACAGAACTGGTGCGATTCTCTGGGATTCCAGTCTGGGTAATGACAGAAGTCTACAGAAACTGCTGCTTCCTTTAAAGTTTTATACAATATTTTAACCTAGATATTTTAAACTGTATGGCACATTTATTATTATTTCTTATTTAAATTTACATTATCTTTAATATTCTTGAATGCAAAGTGTTTGAGACATTAAAATGTACAAATGTAACTAAGTTGCATGCCAGCTGGACAGGCAATCATTTTTATTTTATTTTAATTAACACATCAGTTTTTCGTCATTTCAAAACATCGGGTATACAGTAGACAACACCTTCTTCTTAAAAGTTCATATAACAATATTAAAAATCTTAGAGAAAAAACACACCCATTTCACATGACTAAGGAGAATCATGAATACATGCCTTCACAGAAGGGAAAAAAGAGAGTTATTGCTTTATCAGAAGAGAATTAAGTATTATCAATGCAACTATCATAAGAAATAATCTGCAATAAATAATTTAATTTCAGTCAAGATCAAGCTTTCATGCTTAGTTTGAGTACTCAAGCATATCTTTTCTCTAGTACTGGAAAATATAATGCAATTTCTCCTGGTTTGTGCAAGTTTATGACTTCAGGTATTGTACCCAACAGAGAAATAATTCTGTTGCCTCTTTTAGGTCACTTTCCTCAACCAGCCACTTTATTTATATGGCCCCACTTGCTATAGTATTAGAATGTCTTATAGCCTTTATGTTAACCTTGGTTACATCCTTGTAGAACAAGGAAACATGACTACCTGGTTTCTATGATAACAAATTCTAGCAGATCCACAAGGATTTCTAGGCCTTTAAAACTGAAAGTACCTTCAATAAATCAAAGAAGTTAGTATAAGTCTTTAAACACCCATGGTAGTATTCTAATCTCTGTGATATCTCCAAGATCAAATCACACTTTGACTTGCTTCCCTTTGCATTCTGGATGTCTCAAAAGCATGAGCATGTTCTTGCTAAGGCATTCCTTTGTGATAGTCGAGTAAAATGTACAAGCATACAGGTAAGTGAGCAACTCCTAATGACTTCAGTGAAACAACTCCACTCCTTAAAGTCACATATATAGATTTAACTAGTTGACAGTACTATTTATTTTTTCCTTAAAGTGCTTACCCCTTTTTATGGTCACTCTTATTCACTATCAATTAGATTATTTCATTCTAAAAGACTTTTCTTCTATATGTGCAAGATATTCATGTGGTGATCCTTGAGGGTTTCTGAATATTTTCTAATTGCTTAAGATAGATAGCTTGATAAATATATAAATACATACATACATACATACATACATAAATAGAATTGGCATGTGAAGAAGAATCAAAGGAAGTTGCGTTGGGTAATCCATTTCTTTGTAAAATCTCAAAGGTTCCAGAGCTATCACAATCCAGGTTTCTGACCTGAACCATTTGATGTCTTCCTTTTACTGATATTAGGTCTAGTTAATCTCGTGCTTCTGTTACTAACCACAACATGAAGTATTGCTGATATGTATTTTTTTTTTTTTAGTGTGAGTTTAGTTTTGGATTTTAGTGAATAGAAATTAGATAGGTCAGAACTCTACTTAAAAGATAGGTATAAAAAAAATTTATATGAATTATTTCTTTATATAATCTGCAGGATTTCCCATTCAAGTAAAATTCCCTTCTATACCTAATTCATGCTTTCATCACAACAATGTCTAGTAAAATCTTGAAGTTAAATCTAACTCTGGTGAATTCCAGGGACTTAGACCAGACTTAAGTTCCCAGATCTCTGTATTTCTGTTTATACTACTCAGACGAAAAATAAAGCTTTAACAGAAAACTTGTCAAGATTTCAAAATAATTATTCTAAGCTGTATTTACATGATCCTCTTCCCAAGAATAAACCCTTTGTATTTATACATGCAAAACTACATTAATTTTTCCAAGTATATGACTGTGTAGTCAGTTGTTTGGCGATCAAATATTTGGTTTTGGTGTTTTGTACAAATTTATGGGTACAGTTTTTTATTAATTTAATGGGTGACATTTCACAGAATTACAGAATGGTTGAGATTGGAAGGGGTATCTGGAGACCATCTGGTTCATTACCTTGCTCAATCAAGGCTACCCTTGGCCAGTCGTCCAGGGTGCAGATGGCTTTTGTGTATTTCTAAGGAGGAAGGCTTTACAACTTCCCTGCTGTAAGAGCTGGTCAGGAAATCATCATTGTCTCAACACTGTCATCATGGACATGGACAACGAGGTACCTGACAATGTCCTGTTTGGAGCAGAGTTGCTGATCCCTGGAGTGGGATGTGGTGCAATGGCTCCTGAATGCAGAACTGCGTGGCACAGCAAGTGCTGTGCTGTTCTCCTGAGCACTGACCCGTGCCGTGCAGGCAGTGCTGGGCTGTGCAATACGAAGAGTGCTGGGCTATTGTTTGGTGCCTGGGCCTAGCCGGAGCTGTTAGAGTTACTGTTTCCATAACATCGATGAAGAAATCATGAACCTTAGACTAACTTTGCGTCATTATAATACCAAAACACACCTCCTGCTTGAAGGCTACCCATCTCTGAGACTGACCACGCCTCAGACACTCCCCCCTGCGCATGTGCGGTGGCCTCGCTCGGGAAGGGCGGTAATATGACAACTGAATTCTGAGAAGGGCAGAGACCCCTGAGGCAGAAGTGGAGCAAGGTGTGTTACTAAGCATAAAAAGATTACTCTGAACAACAAAAATGGGAAGTTTCCCCACCAAGGACCACAACGATCAACGACACAGCATCAGCTGGACCCGGGATCGTTAGGATGTCATGAGATCAACAGTGGTAGCTATAACCTCTCTCCCTCCCCTCTCTGAACTTGACTTTACTTTCTTCCTTTCTTTCACCCATCTCTAACTATCGCATGCTGCTTCACAGGCAACACAATGAAGTTTTACTGTTTGATTACTACTATCCCCTTTGGTGTTAGTCACCTTAATTTTGCACTTTCGAGATCGTAGCAAACAAACCATGAGTCCACGGAGTGGACGATGACACCCACCCAACTTGCGTCAGAGCTTGGTCACCCTCACAGTAAAAAAGTGTTTCCTGATGGTCAGAGGGAACGTGCTGTATTTCAGTTTGTGCTCATTGCCTCTGCTGCTGTCACTGGGCACCACTGAAAAGAGGCACCCTTCCTTTAAGTACTTATATACATTGATGAGATCCCTCCTGATATCTGTTTTCTCCAGTCTAAACTGTCCCCTCTCTTTCAGCTTTTCCTTATGTAAGAGAAGCTCCAGTCCCTTAACACTGTAGTGGCCCTTCATTGGATTATCTCCAGTATTTCCATGTCTCTCTTGTGCTGGGAAGCCCAGAATGGGACACAGTGCTCCAGGCGTGCCCTCACCAGTGCTGAACAGAGAGGAAGGATCACCTCCTTGACCTGCTGGCAATACTTTGTCTAAAATTTGACTTCTTTGCAGCAAGGGCTCCTTGCTCTCTCACATTGCTGCATGCCAAGAGTCCTATGTCCCTAGCTTTGAAAGATTATTCAGAAAAGTTTGTTGCATGATGTTGGAAAATAGAGTATTCCATTTTGTTATACATTTTAATATAACTGAAGAGAAGTATATGTTAAAACTAAATTTCAAAGAAAGTATTTTAGCAGCAAATATCTCTAAGTAAATCTTGATTACGTACAAATTTGTGGTTCTGCTATTATAATTACCATTGTTTTATCAGTTTTTTCCTCATTTATTTTTAAATAACATTTAGAGATTTTTTTTTTTTATCATTTTAAACAAGATTATTTCAACCTAAAGAGGCTATTTTTTTGGGAAGGTGGGTAAGCCACTGTGTAATAAATGAGAGATTTCAGATCTAGTTGCAGAGATTTCAGATCTCCTTAATGAACAAAATCTCTATACACAGTGCGTTCTAAGTTTTTTATTTTTTAATTCATTTTGTATTTTTTTCATAATTTTACTTATAAAGGTATTTTTAATTACTCATTGTAAACATCCTTGTGATACTTTAACATACACTGCAGGACTGCTAATTGAATCAATGTTTGAATTTTTGCTCTATAAAGATTAAAATGCTTATCAAGTTTAAGGCTTTATCAAGTTTAAGACTTTCTTATCTATGTTTCTCAAGCTATATATCCTTAGCCATCATTTCATCATTCAGCTTAATTCTAACATATTTTTCTTATCCTTAATCTACTCCATAACAGAAATAATATTTTATTCTGTTCCAAAGAGAATTTCTTTCCCAGACAAGTTATATATAAATTAAAAATAACTGTGCTTACAATAGAAATATCTGTCTAATTCTTCTCCAAAATATTTGCTCTCTGGATGCATCTCAATCTGCAAGTAATGATTTTTACCGAATGAAAGATAATTCAGTTTTGCCAGTATAACTGAAAAAAATCAACTATTGGACAGTTACCTGAAACACTCTATTTTATAGCTTCTCAGTAGGATTTGCATTGCAGAACATGTTCATTTGTTACATATTAAAACTCAGAGTTGATAAAGTAATCTCTGTGAAGTCTTTGCTTGGTGGAAGAGTTTTCTTAGGTTCCTAAGAACCTCCAGCTTTGGAGATGCATGTTTCCGTGTTCTTTCTTTAGTTGCTGGTCCTAAGTGATAAAATTTTGCTACACAGCTGCAGGTACTTCACAGAAGAGAGACTTGTCTAACTAAAATGGTTTGGGGCATTGTGCTGGCTTCGGGTGGGGTAGAGTTAATTTTCTTCACAGTAGCTAGTATGGGGCTGTGTTTTGGATTTGTGCTGAAAACAGTGCTGATAATTCAGGGATATTTTAGTTATCGCTGAGCAGTGCTTACACAGAGTCAAGGCCTTTTCTGCTCCTCACACTACCCCACCACTGAGTAGGCTGGGGGTGCACAAGAAGTTGGGAGGGGACACAGCTGAGAGAGCTGACCCCAACTGACCAAAGGGATACCCCTGACCATATGGTATCATGCTCAGCATGGAAAGCTGGAGGGAGAAGGAAAAGGGGGGACATTTGGAGTGATGTCATTTGTCTTCCAGGAAATTGTTACACATGATGGAGCGCTGCTTTCCGGAGATGACTGGGCACCTGCCTGCCGACGGGAAGTGGGGAATGAATTCCTTGGTTTGCTTTGCTTGTGTGTGTGGATTTTGCTTTACCTATTAAACTGTCTTTATCTCAACCCACGAGTTTTCTCACCTTTACCCTTCCAATTCTCTTCCCCCATCACACTGGATGGGTGTGTGTGTGTGTGTGTGTGTGTGTGTGTGTGTGTGTGAGTAAGCAAGCAGCTGGGTGGTGCTTAGTTTCTAGCTGGGGTTAATTTATTCACAAAAGACCTTAGTTTCATCCAAATATGGATCCTCCAGTTTTCCACTTAACTAATCCTAGAATAATATAAACTCTCCAGCAGCTACATTTTCTGCATTTAAAACCCTCTAAATACCTTTTTTTTTTTTTTTTTCTGGAAACTCCTTTCATATAAAAGTAGTTATGAGTTACATAACTTGAAACAGGTAAATGACATACATATTAACTTCTTCAGTGATTCATTTCAATAGTGTCAGTCCTATTGCTCATATAATATGCTATTGCTTCTCCACTCTTCCACTATGTTCATGATAGTTTTCTTACATCCAATCGATCTCTTCCTTTGGTGTGGTAAACCCAGTTATTACTAGATTCAGCCACTTCTGTTTAACAATAAATAAATGTGTGTTGACCAGTAGTTTGAAAAGTATTCAAAACTGCCATAAAATGCTGTCATGACGACATCTCAGTGAAGGTCGTCCAGAGTATTAAACATTATTTAGACAAGACTCACCTGTTTAGAATATTGGATTTCTACACCCAAGATAATTTGACTCATGTTGAACAGTTAGTACATCATACATTTTTCTTCTTTGTTTTTGATTAAAGAACCAGAACTGGTTTGTGTTGTTAGGTCCTGAGGTTAAAAAGGGTTAAAAGGGTTTGTGTTCCTTATCAGCTCAGGACTGTATGAATCCAGGACAGTGTTTGGAAACCTGGGTGTCTGGTCCTGGGACTGTCCATTACACAATATAACAGTGTCTTCAGGCTAAGTCAAGAGATAGACCTGAGATTATTTTCATGTTCAGTTCTTGTTTCTGCTTCACATGTACCTGAACTTGCTACCATTTATTTTCATTTCAGGTAATCAATGGTTCATTAGTTGATTCATTAACTTTAAACTCCTTCAAACCAGTTCTACTGAAAAGTCCTACAATTAAAACTGCAAGGAGTTCTACAATAGAGAAAATGCTAGCTTTTAGCTCCTCTTCAGTGCAAATACTGGGCACCATTTGGCCTAGTCCATTTCCTTCCACTCCTCTCCCTATGTCTATTACTCAGCATTGATGAGCTGAAGAGAAACCACAGCCTTAGGCTGAGGCTGGAGACAGGGCTCTGAAGCAGAGAATGAGGGATGAAGGTCAGGTGGGAAATGTGGGAAGACTCACCTTCAAGCTCATTCTGAATCCATATATACACAGAAACACATATACACACAGAGAAAGCATCCAAAAACATCTGCCCTTGGGATCAACATGTTTTAGCTGAACTATAATTCTGAAGAAATTCTGTTGCTTTAGCTTCAGTTTGTGTTCAACTAAGAGCTTCACTCCAGTTCAGGGCTATTTAAAAGCAAGTTATAGGTTGGTTTGAACTGGGTTTTAGTGGATTTTGATTTTCAGTCTGATTGTCTGAGTGCAGCACTGCAACATCTAAATTATTTTGTGTGTTTACTTCAAAGTAACAGCAGCTCTGTGGCACTGCTAAAATACCAGGCACTGTGCCCAAGTCATAATCCTCATCACAGTTCTCAGCTATTCATTTTCTGCTCATTTCCCACCTCCTCAGAAAATATCAGTGTAGGAACTGGATGTGGCAAGTAAGCTATTATAACACCCAGGTTTATTTTTTAGACACCAATAAGTTAGTGATCTGGAAATTAGACTCTTCCTATTAAATCCATAGCCTAGATGACCTCAACTCTCAGGACAAACTGGTATCTTACAGAAAACCCTGGATTAACTTCACAGTGAGAAGAATCTAGTGTTTATGGTTGTCCATAAATGTTAAAGCTAGTTACACTCAAAAATATATCCCTATCTGTTGAACTCTTCTTAATAATCAGCATAATCAACAATTACCATCACCACACATTGTATATCGATAGACGTATACAGGCATTAGAAAATAATGTCATATTGGCTTCCACGCTCAACTGTGGGCATTAGCTCAACAGCCATATGACACTGAGCCACATGGTACACATGAAGTGACATATATATAAAAACAAGTGCCAATATTTTTTACCTTCTAGAAATAACAAGAAACTAACAAAAAACACACTCCAAGTAGATGTCAGAAAGAACTTTTTAATGGAAAGTATTAGAGGTGTGTGGAGCAGCCTAGTGGGCGTTATCAATAAAGTAAAATCACTGAAGCCATTCAAAAAAACAAATACATTATATGACTCCCTGGGGGAGACTGAAGTTCTGAAGGTGAAATAAGTTCCGGTAGGATGGAAAGCCTTCAGTCCCTAAGCTTCATATCGATTAGACTTTGACTGTATTGCATACACCTAGAGATCAGAGATGCATACTATAGTTAAAAGATACCGGCTTACATTATCAAAGCACAAGCTATTATATAAATGCCTGTTGCAGACAGATGACCCTGGTCTGACAAGTTTGGGTTGTTCTAAACAGACAGGCAGGCAGGCAGGCACACACACACTTAGACACGGAGTGTAGGTCCCTAAATTGATTATCTATTAAACTTAATACCATAATGGTCTTCCAAACATCTGCATTATACTGGATTCTTTTTGAGAGACATCATCTTCAAATTCTCTTTTTCAGTGAAGCATCAGTTATTAGATATTGTATATATAAGGAGAAAGCATAGTTAATTACATGCATACACATCCTCTAAGGTCGGTATTTTCTTTCACGGTTTACTGAATATCTGCTGTCGAAATTCTCCCTCTTTTTACTCTATTTTAATCTGTTTGTTACTCATTTAACTTAGCCCATGTTTCTTTCTTTAAAAAAAAAAATAATTAGTATGATTGCTATGCACTTCTAACACTAAACAAGCCAGTACTACTGTAGTGATGAAAGTTTAACAAAGGCAGAATCTACAGCGTTATAGTACAGAATCCTATTATCTAGGCATATTGAAAGTTATGAAGCAAACAACATAAACTCACCAAGGAATCTGTCACTGCAAGAACTCTTCAGAATACATTAAGTGTGTGAAAATAGCACAATAATTAAATTTCATTAAATTGTGCTAATGGAATATAAATGAAATATTAATATCTTGAAAAGGCCAGTGTAGTGCTTTTTGGTCCTGCTGGTTGAAGTGACATTAAGAATAATAGTGTGTTTAGAGACTGAAATGCTGCTACAAACAGAAATATTATTCCTATTCAGAGAGATCCAGTCCACATACTGGAGTGTCCAGTGCCACTACTTTGCACTTTAATGTTATGTTTTTAGTTAAGAAAACTCCTAACATAAGTGTCTAAATTTGCTGTCTAGTCACTAGGAAATGAAGATTTCTTAGTAAGCTCATATACCCCTAAGTTCGTCATCCACAGATATGCTGCTAATGTTAAAGAGTCCTATGAGAAGAAGAAACAGAACCAAGCTCATTTTACCAGTAAAGTGACTTTGTTAAACTGTATACCCACTCAGAGCCATGTCAGTAATATTGACAGCATTTCCTGACACTTGAAGCCTGATAGCCAAATCGCCTCCACAATTTCACCTACGTGTTTCCACCAAAAACTTACCAGGCTGCAAGACTTATTTTAACTGTTTAAGTAACCTGCTAATTCTGTCTGGGAGAGATTAAAGAGAAACCACACAGTAAACTTATTTGACCTGTATAAGGTATCAACATTTTTTTTTTTTTTCATACGTTGTGTATGAGGGAGTATCAATTCTGTCCTATGGCAACTTTTGAGATTTTCAGTTTTCCAGTCCACTGAGGACTTCCAGTCAGCACCTTTCAAGCATTTTCAGAGAAAGAAAATTATCTTCAGCTCTAGACCAACAGTACAATATTTCATTTGAGGAATTCTTTAGTCCTGGGTTCTCTCATAATTTCTGATCACAGGCATGTTAAGTGAGTAGCACTGTTACAGAACAGAGATGATGTATGTCAATCACGTCTGTCATGGTTTCCGTGAATTACACATGCAGGGAGTATTTTGAACTCAGTGTGTCTCCATTGCAGGATGGTGGTTTAAGCGGTAGTTTAGAAAATGGAAGAATGTTTGCAAAACAAGTAAAATCCCAGGTTATCTTCAAAAAGTGAATCAAAATTGACACATTACAGAAGTGCTGAATAATGACAAATAATTTGAGTGTCTCCGTACAGCTACTATTATCTTTAATGATGACTCACCAGTTGTGCTCCTTTAGATTTACTTTCTGTGAGCCCAAGTACCTTCTTCAGATGCTGCTGACGAAATACAAATTAATGTTCTTACACACCTTGCAAATTCTTAAATAGTAATAATTGGAATGTATCATCCTGCCACAGTATTCTACCCATGAGCACCTTGGTCAAAAAGATAAATTACATTGTATTCAAATGGTATGAACAGTGCATGCTGCATTTGATGCACCTCTTAAATGTCTCCTCATAGATTGTGTTTTGTAGAACAGATGATATGGATTTATGTTCTTTGGCCAGCTTCTGAACATGCAGATGGGGACATGTTTCCAATGATACAGAGAAATGATTACTTGTTTTGAGACTTATTTACTTATAGAAAACTGCTTAGCCACTTATTTACTTATAGCAAGTTATAGTATTACTTATAGTATTTAATATTGCTAAGAATCCTGTTCTGTGGAATTTTACCAAGGACTACTGTGTTCATCAAAACAAAGCAGTTCACTGTGAAAATCTACCAAGAACTATAACGTTCAGCAAAATATTATGGTTTTGTCCTTGGGGAATAGGTGTGCTCTAACTAGTTGGAGTCTTGGTAATGAGTAAATATAGCCATATAAGGATGGTAGAAGTTCTATTTGTTATCTTAAGATAGAATGAGTAAACCGTCTGAAAAACACTCTTCTGCGCACGATCTGGGTAAAAAAAAAAAAAAAAAAAAGGTGAGAGACTACAAGCCTTCCTCCCAAAAGCCCCTGAAGACACCCACCAGGAGGCAATGCGCAGGTGCAAAGAGAACATCAATTGTTGACATCAACCTTTCGAACTAACGCAGCCTTACTCATGCATGTGTATGTGTGTGTTATGTAATCCAATGAATATGTATATTCACACTCTGTAAGTTTTGGGCAAAATGTGCAGTGGGTGTGCAAGCTTTGTGGAGAGATCCTCTTGCACCCTGGCACCGGAGTAAACATACCTGCTTTATAACTCTATTCGAGTTGTAGTCTTTTTCCCACGAATCACCAGAACCAGACATTTTGGTGTGCTCCTGGAGACTCTTGTCTGGTATTCCTAAACTCATCTTTTGTTGCAGGTCTCTGAGGGCTCACTTGCACCTTCTGATTTAACTTGGTCCTTACATACAGCTGCCTAAGGTTTGTCAGCTTCACATGGATCCTGGACTTCTGTTAGTGCCAGTCACTACTGCCACTAGCTCTCATAAGCTAAAAGTTTGCAAATAAAGAGTAGAACTATAGTAGGGAAAAAAAAAAAAAAAAAAAAAAAAAAAGG
>NW_020799092.1:60067770-60176775 GCF_003259725.1 Athene cunicularia
AAGGAAAGGAAAGGAAAGGAAAGGAAAGGAAAGGAAAGGAAAGGAAAGGAAAGGAAAGGAAAGGAAAGGAAAGGAAAGGAAAGGAAAGGAAAGGAAAGGAAAGGAAAGGAAAGGAAAGGAAAGGAAAGGAAAGGAAAGGAAAGGAAAGGAAAGGAAAGGAAAGGAAAGGAAAGGAAAGGAAAGGAAAGGAAAGGAAAGGAAAGGAAAGGAAAGGAAAGGAAAGGAAAGGAAAGGAAAGGAAAGGAAAGGAAAGGAAAGGAAAGGAAAGGAAAGGAAAGGAAAGGAAAGGAAAGGAAAGGAAAGGAAAGGAAAGGAAAGGAAAGGAAAGGAAAGGAAAGGAAAGGAAAGGAAAGGAAAGGAAAGGAAAGGAAAGGAAAGGAAAGGAAAGGAAAGGAAAGGAAAGGAAAGGAAAGGAAAGGAAAGGAAAGGAAAGGAAAGGAAAGGAAAGGAAAGGAAAGGAAAGGAAAGGAAAGGAAAGGAAAGGAAAGGAAAGGAAAGGAAAGGAAAGGAAAGGAAAGGAAAGGAAAGGAAAGGAAAGGAAAGGAAAGGAAAGGAAAGGAAAGGAAAGGAAAGGAAAGGAAAGGAAAGGAAAGGAAAGGAAAGGAAAGGAAAGGAAAGGAAAGGAAAGGAAAGGAAAGGAAAGGAAAGGAAGGAGTGAAGAAATCTGGTTACCACCCCTGGATACAGTGTTGACTCAGGTCCAGTAATCTTGGGTGGTGGGTGCATCACCCTTTGTCCAATTGACTCAGTGGTTTAGCTCATCCTGCCCACCTTTGTTTTTTCCTCAGTTCCCACAGATTTTTCCTGACTTCATGATTCTTGAGCCATCATCCAGGTTCTGGGGCAGAAATGTTCACTTCTTACACAATACACAATAGAATCACAAAGTATCTGGTTTACACAATGGAAAAATTGGTTAGCTGTCCTTGTGTCTGATGAGAAACATTTGTTTTCACTCAGTCTACATTCCCCCCCTCTGGGGTTTATCTAAGGAGTTTGTCAATGCAACTGCAAAGGAGTGGGGGGTGCATCCTTCAATATATTTCTGCTTCCTTGGTTGACATTCCTTAGACTAATCACAGAGGTTTTCTGTGTCGATGAATGAGGCATTACTTCCTTCAGTTCCTTACATGTCAACACATTATTACTTGCATTTTATATCTAAATGGAAAACAGGGATACCTGGTATGTCAGCCAACCTCCTTTTTTGTCTTTCTTTCTTTCTGAGAGCCTGACTCAGTTTACCCAAAAGGCAATGTAAAGTTTGTTATGGTGGCTGTGTATTACATATCTGATTGGTATTAAATTTAGCCTTTGGTGGAAAACAGATATGAGTGAAGACATTGTGTGTCTTTGAAAATGACCTGATACCAGTCTCTTCAGTTCAGCATCTCCAAGAAACTCTGGGTTTATTTATTATAAAATTAACTTGATACCCTTCCCCTCCCCATGAAGTTGGAGGGGCTTTATCCACTGGAAATTTTACAATCTAACCGAAAGAAACAAACCCCACGATCTACCTGTTACTGTCACTTTACTGGATAAACTGTAACATCTACATCTTGAGTCAGGATGTATTGAAAGTCCACCTTATGCAAATGTTTTTCGGATGCGTTGGGTTGCTTCTCCACACCAGAGAGCTGTGAGTCTCATTTGCATCAGCAGCATGCCAGGCCTTTGGCCCTGGCAGCTGGCAGCTCAACCTCACCGTACTGAGCAGGAAAGCTGACATTACACTTCTGCTCTCTAGAAAAGGTCTTGCTTTGATCCCTGACTTTATATATATAAGAAACTCACCCAGATGGGAAATACTTCCAGTGATGTTTTCCTACCATAAAAAACATTCTGCTGTCATTAGTGCTGCTTAGGGAAAGCCTGGCTTTCAAGTGCAACCTCATCAAACATAGGTCAGGAGCAGTGTCAGGTGCCTTGGCTCTAAGAATTATAGAGTAGGATACAGTGGTGGAAAATGTGCAAGCACCTGCCTAGGACAGTATTAGTTTCCTCAAATGGACACACAGGACTCATTAATAAGAGGCCTTCTGCCTACAAACAGCTTCTCTGTTATTAAAAGCATGATGTATTTTAAGGAGACCATGAACAAGGTTCTTTCAAGAAAAACAAAACAAACACACAAAAAAAACCAAAAACACAACCAACAAACAACTTGAAGGAAGTCATAGTGCTATACTAGAGATTATTGTATATGTATATCATCACTCTGTATGTAGAACAACCAGAAAGCATGGAGTGATTACTTTTTATGAGCATATTACTTGTACTGTCTCATTTCTGTTTTCTTGGAAAAGCAATATACATAATCATAAAATGTACTGAATTAATCAGACTTTCTGAGAAAACAAATGGTTGCGTGCTTTCACTTTTAATATTTATGTTGTTCTTGCCACTGCTGTTGTTTCTCTCTTTTCTGGTTTTATATGTGGTCTGTCTCTTGAAGTAGCGGTTCATTTTTCTTAAGTGAAGAAATAGGTTTTGAAACACTGTCATTTGAAACTATCTCTATAACATACTTTCAAGGCATCTGTCCTAAACTTTCAATGCTTTAGGCAATAATTTATAAAGTACCATGAGTCTGGCATTTGAAATAATCACATTTTTGTTATTTTATCTTGAAATTGTGCACTTCATAGCTGTCATTCAGTGAAAAATACCCTGAATTTTGTATAAAACTAATCTTTCTGTCATTCCTTGTTCAGTGTCACACTGGAGACGGTGGCAAAAGATGAAAACCCTCACAAAGAATGATAACCTCTGTATATCAAAATGATTGCAACTTGTTCTGCATTTTCAGATAAGTGTATGAACTACAGAAATGAAGAAATAAATAGCATATTGTTTTTAGAAGTGTCTATCATTTGTTCTGAAAATGTATGGGGAGATGGGGCAGAATATATAGATGTAGTTATATTTACAACTCGATATCCTCTCTAAATTATGCACACAGTAAGAACTGCACATCTGAGTTAAACAAAGCAGGTAAGCAATATTGAGGTTTACTCTTTACAGTCTGCAATATGTGAGATATGTAAAGGAATAAATAGATAAATAATGTATGGCTAGGTTTATCTCCAATGAAGATTTCATATTCTTGTAACAGGCAAATTTGCAAAAGTTTGGCAGTTCAATATATCATATGTATCTTCAACATTCATTTTCACCTGTGTACTCTATTTTTTTAATCTCTCTGAGATCTTACTAAAATTTTATATTAAAAAAATACTATGGATAGCATTGCAAGGCTAATCCAGTTCTTGAGATTTTCTAAGCAAACAGTAAACCACTGAGGCAGACTTCCAGCAGCAGCCTGTGGAAACTGTCTTTAGATGAGATTCTTCAGTCCTCAGAAGAAAACAGTCATCTCTCTGACCAGGATTGTTTTCTGGAGTTGTTTTACCTTCTTCAAGTACTTTTTACCTCATTATTCCTTATATTTGATTGTTGTTGCCATAGATTTACTTCACTGACATGTTCTCTTCTGTGATACCAAAGCCAGTACTTGGATAAAATTTTATCTCTAAAAGGAGTATAAGAGAACTAGCAGAAGCTGTATTGAAGAAAGATAGTGATCAGTCACATTCAAAACATATCTATTAGCATATTCATCAACATTCTAGCAAGACTAGGAAAAAAGAATTTGTAAATTAAATAAAAATAGTTTATTTTCTGAAAGGTCATACTTATTTATTATTATTGACAGTCAATGATGCCAAAGACAGTACAGACACTGCAACTAACTTGGGAAGTGGAGTAGGGTCCTGGAAAGAGAATATGCTGTATCAGTAAACAGGAAGGAAATAAGGCTTTGAAAATAGCATTGCATATCGCAATACTTAATGAGATCGATCCTGAAGAAAAATTTTGAAGAATACTAAACTTTGGCTAATCTCTTGTTCAAAGATCCGCCAAGGCATTTTGCATGAAACACAAACCGATACTGGCAACGTAATTTATGTTTTGCTTCTTTTGGGATCAGGATGATGTCAGTGCACTTGCAGTGTTTTAGTTATTAGATGACACTGTGGAACAAGACACTCTGTAATGTTTATATTGGCCATTGTGTGTGTTTCTAGGTGTGTGTTTCTTCTAGATCTGGCCAATAAAGTAAAAACCCAACACCTTCTAACAGATAGCAGCTAAAGCTATCAGACATACTCAGTCGGAATACAATTAATAAACTGGTGAGCTGGAAACTTAAGAGTTATTTTTGTTAAATATACCATGTCCCACATAATAACAATTTAAGTGATAAAATTTCAATTTTACAGGGAAGCTTTTCCTATATTTTGGAAATTAATTTCCAGTTCTCTCTCAGACTAGGATATGATGAGACAGGGAAGTTTCAGAAATTTTCTGAAATCTCAGCACCGAACTAGTTATTGACAAAAGAGAATGAGCTAGTTCATTTGCAGAAAGACAAGTGCCATGTTAAAGGATATGTTGCAACATTTGATCCCAGCCTGCACCTTGTGAATAAAATGTTAAAATATTTGTATTTGAAGATCTTTGCGGAAGTTGTGCATATTCCTTGGACCTCCTCATAATATGTTCTGGAATTTCAAAGAAAAATGAGTCTATGTTCTTATTTGCTACCTCATCCAATACTAGCTCCGATCCCTCCCATTGATTATTTTGTCATGTTTGCTCACTGCAGTTCTGTGGAGTACGTAAGATTGGCACACACTCTGTGGATGTCATGTGCCCTTGACAGAGGTCAGTGTGGACATGGTTTTTCAACAGCGGAACTTTCCAATATTTTCTGCTGCTTCCAGTAGGGTTTTAGGTACTGTGGCTCTTTTTTTTTTCTTCTTCTTTCATGTCCATACTCCTCTGCATGTCATATTGCTCCACTTCTACCAAGAGACAAGTCATTTGTGTAATACAAACAAAAGTGCTGTTTGCCATTCAGGATATTTGTGCATCTGATTGTACTTCTAACACTGTTTTAGCTCTGGGGGATACTGCTGTTTTCTCTTCCCTTCCCTGCTGCTGTACCATTGAAAATAGTAAGTTCCTGGGAGCTAACCACCTGCTGTCACACTATAATGTCAAACGAGAAAAGCTATTGCTCTCCATCAGTTTAGTGTTTCAAAGTGATGGAAGAATTTACAGAGTTATCAACATTCATGAAATGTACAAACAATTCTACAATGACCTTTTATAGACAAACTTTGGAAATTTTCATAAGACTTTCACTGAAACAAGTTTAACATACTCCTAATTTGTAGTACATTTCCTGATAAAAATTTTGATAGACTAGTTATTAGGTTTCCGATTTCCTTGAAGTTATTATAACCAAAGTGTTTCCAGATGAATATGCCTTTCACATCAGACAGCTTGCTTTTATTGCACAGATGCAACAGATTATTTTCATGAAATGTATTTTGCAGTTCTCATGATATTACTGGTAAATTTAGGCCAGTCAAGAAGCTAAAAGGAGGCAATACAACTTACATATATTCAGAAGCATAGGATGCAGTGCACAGATAAGATCTATTCCTTCTTGTATTTGCTGTATCCCATTAATCACAATCATTTACTTTCCCAAAAAATCTAATAAGGATTAGTGACACATATACTTTGCTCTCCTATTAGCTACTGAAATTTCAGAAGAAAGAAATGACTTCTTGTTGAGAAAAAGATGATTTTACAGTTAGATTGCAGGAGGTAATCATCCACAGCAAATGAAACATACATATAAGATATGAAATGGTATTTTCTGGATGCAAACACTTGCAGTACCACAAGTGTTGAAGGTGCCATTAGATTAGATACCACTGAAACTGGGAAAAGTAATGCTTACCTCTTCTGTCACTGAATTTTACTCTTTAAAATTTAATCAGAACATGCAGATCCATATGTAATTTCTTAATTTTACCAAGTGGCACATAAGCTCTTTAAAAGCATAGTGATAAACTATCATTTCATTTAATGGCTAATGTGATGATGAAATATGCTGGATCATTCCTGTACATTTTCAAACCAAAGCATTATAAAAGAATGCTTCAAGAGAAAAATTTTCTTATCTATCCAGGATGCTATGTCTTCTGCTTTCACATTCTGTCCTTAAGTAGATGCATAAATGAGTAAATTGTATTCCAATACAACACATTTACAAACTGGATCTGTTAAGAATGTTTTCCTTTATTCTTTCCTTGGTTAGTAATAAAAATTATTTATTCATTGAAAGAGATCTAATACTATTAGTTAAAAACTCTGTTGTGGAAATTGCTATTTAGGCAGTTCTTGAACATGGTATTTTTGACAAAGTGGCTCATTACTCTTTCTATAGAACAGTCAAAGTATTGTCTATAAATCCTGTTTGATTTCTGGTTCATTGACCCGATACACAGAATCATTCAGATGTTATTGTATCTATCCCACAGTCACAAAACAACATTAAGGACATGTTCCAGATCTCAGTAAAACAAAGTTGTGTGTCCTGATGGAGTTGCTTGCTCATACATAAATGACCAGTAATAATTTTAAAACAGTAGTCTGCTTCTCCACAATCAGAACCAAGCCTTAAGTTTGTACAATAAAGACTTTATAATTTTAGATGAAAAAAATATGACTGTCCCTACACAAAAGTTCAGTTATGAAACGAAGATCTCAGCTACTGAATTACTATGAAATCTGAGTGGACTGAAAATACTTGAAACAAACTCCTTGTTTATCATAACTTGGATAATCACATTTTCAGACAGTCTCACTAATGTGCATAAACCATACCCTGCAGGCTTTCATTAGCATAGTACTTCAGCCACTGTGCTTTTAGCATACATCTTTTGGCCTTGCCACTGGGACATCATTCATAACAAAGTAGTTTCTTCTGGATAAAATTTAAGATTGGAATGTATTTTGACATTGTGTATTGTCCATCTGATTTATAAGTCATTAGATGGTTTCAGGTTACAGTCTGGACTAGAAATAAGTAGAATCATCCAGTCCCTCTGGACTAAGTAAATCCACTAAAACACTCCTGGGACCTTCAATTGGCTTTGGATCAACTCTTTAGCATACAGTAATCTTTGGGGTCCGCAGAAGTGTACGGTTGATAGGAGAGAGTAAACCTTGCCAAAGTATACTAAGTCTAGCATACCCTAGATTTATAAATTGGGACAGTTTTTCTATTAGAAGACAGTGCCATTGACAGGGGATTTCACCCTGTCACCTGTCTGCAAGCTAGAAGCACAAACCCAGGCTTTGATCTGTATGCATTTTAATTTTTCTACAATGAGCTGCTCTCATTTGTGAAGTGAGGCAACAAAAGTCTGCACAACTAAGGTTGTAGATCAGTTCAAGACCTTCACCCATTCCTTGTCACTCCTTCCTTGTTTATAAGTGGAAAGTTCTGAGATCTAGATTATTTTAGCTACTGAGGTGTTTAGCTCCAATCAATCCTAAAAAGAGTTATCTATCATAGTCTATACTCCTCTAATGATTTTACTATTTTGTTCTTCTCTCCTCAAGAATCATTGATTTAGATCAGGTTAAAAAGATTTGCTATAGCTCTGAGTGGCTGTGCATCAAGGAAAACTAGGTGTTGTAAGAGTGCCCTGAGTCTCAAAGTCAGGCTAAAAGATCTAGCTTAGCAGTCCATAACACCATTTAATTCATAAAACCTAATTCACACAGATTTTTTTTTTTTATAAACTCATGATTAGCATTTTAAGGGTTATAATTCTCATTTAAAATATAGTTGAAATTTAATAAATAAGTAATATAGATTTGAGTGACATTTATTCAAAGCTAATAGTATAAAAAAAGCTGTAGTTAATTTAATAATAAACCATCTGATGCCTGATGTCAAATCCGCTAAATTAAAGGTAAGACCTTCATTAACGAGAATGATTTTTACATTATGGCCATAGGGCCTCAAAATATACTTTGAAGGAAAGACAGTGAAAAGGTGTGTGAAAATGGATACCGAACTTTTATATTTTTGTATGGATATTTCCTATAGTTTTTCATTTATTTTTTCTAATTGCATTGTACGTAATTAGAACAGAACATACTGTAGTATGATCATGGGCCAAATCTCAGTTTTTAAATTGTTACCACCTTCTGATTACATCTGGCTCAGGACTTTGTTGTGTTTGTAAGCTTTTCATTTTAACTTATGTCAATAATTCTTTTTTTCCATTTACATTCTTTTGCATATACACTAAGACAATCCATGCCGTTTCGACCTGCAGAATCTTTGCGTGTGTTAGGTAAAACAATTTATAATGGAAATGTTTATAATGATCTAACTGTAGCTTCATGAATGTCAATGCTATAAGATAAAGAACATAACATGGTAGAAACAGAGGTTGTTAAAAAAAAACCAAAACACAAACAATAAAACCCCCACAACTTAAAAAAAAAAAACAAAAACAAAACCAGAAATAAAAACAAAAACAAAAGAAAAACAAAACAAAACAAAAACAACAAACAACCAAACAGTGAGTTTTCTGTTTAGAAAGATTAAGTGATAGCTATTTCATAAAGAAAGGAGAAAAATACAGCAGCCTTATGCAAAGGCACAGACTGTGGAGATTTCTCTTCTTATTGCTGACTGAATTCCCCCAATCTCATAAAAATGGACCTTGAATTCTAAAGTTCATCCTTTTCCATACCCATGTTGCAAAACTATAGCAATTTTTCCTTCCTTTGTATTATACTATGATGTGATTCTTTGTTTATAGTAGTTTATTTTTGAGGAGGTTGCTTTTTATTATAACAGGTACACTGGAGACAAAGCCCCAGTAAGATGAAAAAAAGATCACTCAACCTAATTAGAATCAATCATTGAAAAATATTTAATTCCTTCATCTGAACTGTTTGGTGCAGTGATGATGCTGAAAAGTGTACATCAGTCATGGTTAAAGGCTGTAGATTGCAGTCTCTTAATCAATAATCCTCCAAGTAGGGCTCAGGTGGGGTCACAAAATTTAGGTCACCTAACTTAGAAGTTAGGACTTGTAGAGCTGATGCACAATCTATTGCACAAATGGAACTTAAAGTGACCTGAAGACATGAGTCTTGGAAACGGAACTCTCAAATCACGTTGATAGAAAAAAAATCTTTGGAACTGCCACTGTCTGTACAGGAAAGTCTCCTAAACTGAAAAGAACAAAGTTGATACTTCATTCAGAAATAAAATGCATTATTCTTCCACAGCTCTGGAGGTATACAAGAGAAGAATGTGCTTTTGATCACAGTTACAGGAGACAGTTATGCACCATTCTATGCAAATGCATAAACTGTACATAACTGCTCTATAGAAGTGAAACTTGTGGACCAGTGCTGGTGTTTTGTCTTTTGAAAGTACCCAGTTCATTTCGGAACTCATACTGTGTGCTCATTCATCTGATGAGCTACATTAATACCAGCGAGACTGATAGATTAAATATACTCCACGTTTCAGAGAGAATGACACAGAAAATGTACAGAATAATTTGCATTACATTTTTACCCTACTGTTCAATGAAAAAAACGTGTATATTGGTCTCATTAAATCCATTCAGAATAACATTTTCTCTGGACTACTGTGAAACTGGAAGATATTTACATATCATATGCTGATTTTTATGTGTATATAAAATATGTTATGTGAATATGAAATGTGTTTAAGAGGCAATTGCTACGTACTGCTTTTTAAAATGCATATTGCTATGCTTATGTTATTATGTATAGATATTACAAAGAAATATTTGAAACTTTTTTTTTTTTTGTGGACTGAAAACTAAACTTTTCACAGGTATCTTGAAAAGAAACAGTGCCAAAACTTTGGTTTTTCACATAAAACAGATCCCCACTTTCTCTTAGGAAATCCATCCTAGACATGAAAGTCTGTTTTGTTAAAACACTAATCTAATCAATATATTTTCAGTAAAAAGCTTCAATTTGATAATAGCTAACAAAATAGAACTAAAACTGATTTTATGAAAGTTTTTTGCATGTCTCATTACATTAGCTGCATTACTTGTATGCTTAAAATTAAGCATATATTAGTTTATAGGTTTGGGATTGATGTGCTTGTGGCATAGTTAAAAAATGAATTTTCACACAGTATATCACACATACCAAACACACAATACCACACTATACCAAAGCAATCATTGGTTAATAATTCAGGTGTTTCAATTCTGGGAAAAACTATGTTTTTGTCAAATATTTTGAAAATGGAAATTCACTGTCATGCAGTTTGCTGACTGTGCTGGAGTTTAAATTTTGACAGAAGAAGATTCAGTTTCAAATACTTAAACTTTATTTCATGTAATTTAGGACCTACCACAGCTTCTTTCAGATATGTTATAAAAATACAGCTCCTTTGAGGAAAAAAAGCACAAGGAGCCATCCAAGCTAATTCAGGAGAAATAACATTTAATAACCAACTGATTATGTAGACCCACTGACTTGACGAATGGCAAGTAGCCTTTGGAGT
This sequence comes from Athene cunicularia, assembly GCF_003259725.1. NCBI lineage: Eukaryota > Metazoa > Chordata > Aves > Strigiformes > Strigidae > Athene > Athene cunicularia. The sequence continues at coordinate 60,078,221 of NW_020799092.1, forward strand.
GAAAAAGTGTTAAACATCGCAGGTATAGTAACAAAGTGGAAAGTCCCTAGATGTCTTTTTTAGTCTTCTTTGGAGGGATTTATTAACATGATAGATAGCCATATGACTTCCTCCTTCTCTTTGCATAACTATTTCTAGCACGCGCACAATCATTTGACATGGGAGTTAGAAGATGTGAAGATTGAGATGGACGTCTATTTCTCTGATTTTTAAGTGTTAATAAGGCAACAGTACATATATCCACTAGGTTAGTGCTTTCCAAATTCTCCATTGATTTCTCTCCTGTTATTTCAAAGTCACCTTTATTGAGATAAGCATCTGCTACATTCCCCTGTCAGAGACAGGATACTAGGCTGAATAGACTTTCAGCTTAATCCAGTCTAGCTGTCATAAAGTCTTACAAACTGTAAGTTCCAGAAATAAAAAGGATCAAAATTATTAGTGGAGATTCAAAAATATAATACAATCATACAAAATAATTACTGTCAGGACTCCACTTTACAAACATATAAAATGCACTTACTTTGAGGGTGAGAGGGGGAAAAATCCTTCCATTAAAAAATATAGTCACAAAGCTTTGAACAAATAAATTCACACACTGCAGAGTAAAGACACATACATGCATGCAGGCATGCACGTACATACACGCACGCGTGCGCACACACACACACACACACATGCTTAGAGTTTACACTGCATTCTTCTGATGCCATGATTATTATTTTATTTGTACACCCACCTTTACTGCACATTCTAAACAAACAATAGACAACAGTGTAAGGAATATTTTTTTCCTTAAAACTGCAACAAAACAAGTCTCAACATTTGCAAAACATTCCTTTATTATTAGAAATAAATTATTTTGTATAAAAATTAGCATGCGTTGACCATTGCATTTATTTTAGCATAACCCAGGACTTAATTCAGTCAGCCGCCACAAGAAACAAACTCATCTTCTTTTACGAGTTGAACAATGTAGGACAGGAAAGGAAATTGTCACAGTCACAAAAAAGTACTTACAAATATAACATCAGACATGATTTATTTCAACAGCATTTTTTTCACAAGCTAACATTTGTTTTCCATTTGTGATTTACTTCCTTTTGTGAGAGAACAGTCCAGAACTTGACACTCTGTCTCTATGTTATAAAACTGGACTTTTCCTTTCCCCTGTCACTTTCGCCTTTTGCCTCTTGTTTAATCCTTGTCCTTTAGGAGACTGACAACTGATTTGAATGTAGTCTACTGATATTTCCAAAACTGAGTTCTGGCGGTGGTAAAGTCTATGTTTGCAAGATCCCATCCTGCAGGTCTTCCAGTGAATATCATCCCTGTTCAGTTTGCCTGATTGCTGTAAGTGACATAAGTTGTCTTAGTAGAGGAGGCTGTAAATCAAAAAAACAGAAATAAACAACAATAAAAAAATAAAGTTCAGGATTTTTAGAATCAGGAGAGGAAAAAAAATACCCACATATTTATCATTTGAACTCAGACAATGTCCAACTGAATTTCCAAATAACATAGCCCATGTACATGGAATAAAGTAACACAGTTTAAGCATGTATATAATCAGTGTGTAACTTGTATCTCAAGTTTTGTCTTCTTGATGATGATAACTTTTTGTTTGTGACTTGGGGAAGCAGAGGGCAATAGAGAGGAACAATGTTGAGTGGTTTTAGTATAACCATAACAGAATTTCAACATACTATTTGTCTGGAATTATTTTGTCTGATTTCTGTATGGAAGTTTTTTAATGTAGAGCTTGGATTTTTCTCTCTCTTCTGGTGGTTGAAGAAAACTTTGCAGCTAGTGGTGGTTTGTCCATCTAGAAGGAAGCTTATGCTCCTTGAAAGGAGCAAAGCCTAACATGGGACACGTCTCCAAGTTAGCAAAACTGTGTAGCTAGTGCCTACAGCACATATTCTCTGGAGAGCCTTTAGACACAAAGCATCTGCATACAAGTGAGCCAGAAGAAACACTTCACACACAGAGAATTATCTATGTTGGAAAGGACCTTGGAGATAATCTAGTCCAACCGTTCACCTAGCACTGGCAGTTCCCAACTACAGCATATCCTTAAGCTCTAAATCGACCCGATTCTTAAACACCTCCAGGGATGGGGACTCCACCACCTCCCTGGGCAGCCCATTCCAACACCTAACAACCCGTTCTGTGAAGAAATGCTTCCTAATATCCAGTCTAAACCTTCCCTGGTGCAACTTGAGGCCATTACCTCTTGTACTATATCTTATTACTTAGTTAAAGAGACTCATACCCAGCTCTCTGCACCCTCCTTTCAGGTAGCTGTAGAGGGTGATGAGGTCTCCCCTCAGCCTCCTCTTCTCCAGACTAAACACCCCCAGTTCCCTCAGCCGCTCCCCGTACGACCTGTGCTCCAGACCCTGCACCAGCTCCGTTGCCCTTCTCTGGACACGCTCGAGTCATTCAATGTCCTTTTTGTAGTGAGGGGCCCAAAACTGAACACAGGAATCGAGGGGCGGCCTCACCAGTGCTGAGTCCAGGGGTCAGATCCCTTCCCTGTCCCTGCTGGCCACGCTATGGCTGACACAAGCCAGGATGCCATTGGCCTTCTTGGCCCCCTGGGCACACTGCTGGCTCCTGTTCAGCCGGCTGTCAATCAACACCCCCAGGTCCCTCTCTGACTGGCAGCTCTGCAGCCACTCCTCCCCAAGCCTGTAGCGCTGCTGGGGGTTGTTGTGGCCCAAGGGCAGCCCCCGGCATTTGGCCTTATGGAAACTCCCCCAGTTGGGCTCAGCCCATGGCTCCAGCCTGTCCAGGTCTCTCTGCAGAGCCTCCCTACCCTCGAGCAGATCAACACTCCCACCCAACTGGGTGTCAGCTGCAAACTGACTGAGGTTGCACTCGATCCCCTCACATGTGAGGGCCTAGGCTGTATTTTAGAGCTGCCATGCTATTATGGTCTTCTTATGTTGATGGTCAGCTAATCATGTCTTACTTTGAGCAAAGCTCACATGCTTTGTTCAGAATGGGGCAATATACTGAGATATTAAACACCTTTACTAATGTAGAAGTGAACAACTGTGAATCTTACATGGAATTTTGTGTCAGCTTCTAGACCTTACATCTTATCCCTTTGCTGTAAAAAATATGGCCCAAGTCTCCACTGTTGTGTTAATGTAGTGGTGAGAAGAGGGAAGCGGTGACATCAGATCTCACAGATAGCTCCCTAATTTTAAACCAGTTGGGTACATGGCAAATCAGATTGATAGGGGACCGAGTGTCTTTTTTGTCTATAATAAGATCTATGTCACACTGCATAAAGAGGAATTTGGCTTCCCAAATATGTTTTATATTCCGTCTGCTACAGACATGTTCTGCTTATGATAGTGAAGACTGCAGTTGGCAGGACGAAAATAATTTGATGGTTGTCTAGTCTATAAATACAAAGATCTCAATTCTATTCCCATACCTTCCTTCCTTCAATATCTTTTTTCTATATAGAATCTGGTGGGAACAACTAAGATAGATAGGAAAAGGATTCTTCATGCTAGCTCCTAAATCCAGCCCAACAATCCGATTATTTGGGAAGAACAGACTACAGAAAACAAGAAGTGACAGTTTCTCTCTTCTGCACCAAAGATTAAACCAAATCAAACCACTAAAATTGCTGCAAAATAATACTAGGTAGCATAATAACTAAGTTTGTTGCTTGCTTTATCTTCATGTTTTCTTTGGGTTTCTGAGCAATTTGATTCTACTACTGCATTTGCCATTTTGTAAGACACAACAGAACCAGAACATTATAATTCACGTATCACTATAATTTTTGTTTCTTAAGAATGTATATACAAGAATGAATAATCAAAAGGGAACTGCAAAATGTAATATTTCTTACTTACTATTGGAGGTAACTCCAATACTTTGTGTCTTGAGGAGCTAATTCATGGAAGATTGCTTCTGGCACATGAAGCAAGTCTTCCACATAATCGATCACAGTATTCAAGCACCAACATGAAATAGCTTTATTTGCATGTGTTGGGACACTTGAAGCAAATATAGCCTCATTTACATATTTCAGATTTTTCAGATGGGATGTATTGCTCCCGTCTGAACTCTCCCATGCTCCCACAGCTGGATTTCTGAGAGGATTCTATTTTCCCTTTGGCCCATTAAGTTCCTTCTGAAAATAATGCAGGACTGCTGAAATGGCACCAAGTTCCTTAAAGCATAAAAGGATCTTTTTCCCAGTTAAGACTTAACAAATAAATGCACATCTGCAAACTCTGCACACTTGAGAACAAAAGGATGGAGGGAGCAGAGCTTATATTTTTCCCTCACCATGAAAATAGGCTGATACGTGATCAGGTTAAGCTAGCTTACTACATTACCCGGTATCAACTCAGTTCTATGATAACTTTTCATGTGTACATTTTCAGCCCACAGCAATGTAACATAATCAGATTTATCACAACTCAGTAAACTGAATTATCTGAGAACATTTGCAGGAAGCTCAAAATACAAAAATAAGTAGTTACTACACCTCACCTGATTTAGAGTAACTCATTAATTTGTTGTGACTTTGTTGTATATCTGAGACTTAAACAATTTTGACAGAATTCATCTAGGACTGATCAAGAAACAAAAATTATCCTATTGAGTTCTGAGGGTTGTTACTTTAAAAAATGATAGCTCAGGAAGCTAGTGTAGATAGTAGATCAAAATGTTTTAAATATATTCTCATCTCCAAACAATGTTTTTTGACTTGATAAATATTGCAAGTGTTATTATAGTTCACTGTAATAAGCCTATAGTTCCTGTTTCGGGATCTGATAGCTTCAGCAGCTGGTGTCCTGCTCTTACTGTTAGCATTTCACAGTAATAACATGAACCACATTTGGCAAGCATAGATGGCCAGAAAAAGCAACAGATTTGGCTCAAAAATATTTCTGGGAATGAACATTCTTTTCTAGCTCCACTTACTATATTACTGCTGGAATGAGGGAAAAAAAAAAAAAAAAAAAAAAAACATCTGACCTATATGCATTTAAAGTACTTGTCATTGTTATGCCTTCTGTAATTGCTTCTGGATTTTTTTTTTCATCCTGTTTTGCAGACACAATTTGTTTTCCACTGAATGTGAATGTATATCCACATAAAACCATGACTATATACATGTGGAAGAAAACATGGGGTAAAGTCTGTTACATGGAGCAGGACAAACCGGAGCAGAGCTGTCTCTGTATGGGAAACAAAAGGAATTACCTGACAGTTTCATCTTCTTACCTAGTTATGAGCATTGATATCACTACCAGTATTTTGAATTGGGAAATGGAAAACACTTACTACCCACTTCTGGTATACTAGGAATAGCCTGATTTTGTGATCAGCTTCATATACTATCACTGAAAAGAAAGATCTACCTCACATGGAGTCAGTGCAAGAAGAAATTTTTCAATGTTGGGAGTTTGTGACTACTGACCTAGTGAAAAGGACTTCATAGAATCACAGAATGGTTTGGGTTGGAAGGGACCTTAAAGATCATCTAGTTCCAACCCCCCTGCCATGGGCAGGGACACCTTCCACTAGCCCAGGTTGCTCAAAGCCCCGTCCAGCCTGGCCTTGAACACTGCCAGGGAGGGGGCAGCCACAGCTTCTCTGGGCAACCTGTGCCAGTGTCTCACCACCCTCACAGTAAGGAATTTATTCCTTATATCTAATCTAAACCTAACCTCTTTCAGCTTAAAACAGTTACCCCTCATCCTATTACTACACTCCCTGATAAAGAGTCCCTCCCCATCTTTCCTGTACGTCCCCTTTAAGTACTGGAAGGCCACTTTAAGGTCTCCCTGGAGACTTATCTTCTGTAGGCTGAACAATACCAACTCTCAGCCTGTCCTCATACGGGAGGTGCTCCAGACCCCTGATTATCTGTGTGGCCCTCCTCTGGATCCACTTCAGCAGGTCCATGTCATTCTTATGCTGGGGGCTCCAGACCTGAACACAGTACTTCAAGTAGGGTCTCATGACAGAGGAGTAGAGGGGGAGAATCACCTCCCTCGACCTGCTGGCCACACTTCTCCTGATATAGCCTGAGATATGGTTGGCTTTCTGGGCTGAGAGTACATATTGCTGGCTCATGGTCAGTTTTCCATTCACCACTACTCCCAAGTCCTCTCCACAGGACTGCTCTCAATCAACCACTAATTGCCCAGCCTGTATTTGTGCTTGGGATTGCTCCGACACATGTGCAGGACCTTGCATTTGGCCCTGTTGAGCTTCATGAGGTTTGCACAGGCCCACCTCTCAAGCTTGCCAAGGTCCGTCTGGAGGGCACATCCCTTCCCTCCAGTGTGTCAACTGCACCACACAACTTGGTGTCATCCTCAAACTTGCTGAGGGTGCATCCCACTGTCCATGTTGCTGATGAAGATGTTGAACGGCACCTGCCCATACTGACCCCTGAGGAAAACGACTCATCAGCCCCCCTCCACTTGGACATGGAGCTGTTGACTGCAACTCTTTGAGTGCAGCCATATCAGACAATTCCTTATCCACCAAGTGGTGCAACTGGAGGGTCATCTGTCTAATCCATGTGTCTCCAATTTAGAGACAAGGATGTCATGTGGGACAGTGTCAGATGCTTCGCACAAGTCAAGGTAGGTGACGTCTGACCCTTACTGACCAGTGCTGTAACCCCATCATAGAAGGCCACCAAATTTGTCAGGCATGATTTGCCCTTAGTGAAGCCATGTTGGCTGTCACCAATCACTTCCTTATTTTCCATGTTCTCTAGCATAGTTTTCAGGAGGATACACTCCATGATCTTGCTGGGCACAGAGGTGAGACTGACTGGCCTGTAGTTCTCCAGGTTCTCCTTTTTTCCCTCCTTAAAAATGGGTGTTACGTTTCCCCTTTTCCAGACAATGGGAACTTTACCACAACTTCTGAAATATGATGGAGAGTGTCTTAGCCACTTCATTCATCAGTTCCCTCAGGACCCACAGATGCAACTCATCAGGTTCCATGGACTTGTGCACCTTCAGGTTCCTTAGATGGTCTCAAACCTGATCTTCTCCTACGGTGGGCAGTTCTTCCTTCTCCCACTTCCCACCTTTGCCTTCTGCAACTTGGGTGGTGTGGCAGGAGCCCTTGCAAATTAAGACTAAGGCCAAAAATTCAGAGTACGTCAGCCTTCTCCATATCCTGGGTAGTCAGGTGTCCTGTTTGCTTCCAGAGAGTTCCCACATTTTTCCTAGTCTTCCTTTTATCATCACCTACTTATAGAAGATTTTCTTGTATCTTTTGATGTCCCAGGGCAGTTTTAATTCTATCAGGGCTTTGGCATTCCTAACCTGATCCCTGGCTGCTCAGGCAGTTTCTTTGTTTTCCTCCCAGGCTACCCGTCCCTGCTTCCACCCTCTGTAGGCTTTCTTTTCATTTTTGATACTATCCCAGAGCTCCTTGTTCATCCATGCAGGCCTCCTGGCTTTTTTACCTGACTTCCTCTTTGTCAAGACCTATGACTCCTGAGCTTGGAGGAGGTGATCCTTGAATATTAAACAGCTTTTTTTGCCCCCTCCTCCCTCCAGAACTTTACCCCATGCTACTCTGCCAAGCAGATACCTGAAGAGGCCAAAGTCTGCTCTCCCAAAGTCCAGGGTAGTGAGCTTGCTATGCACCCTCCTCACTGTCCTAAGGATCTTGAACTCCACCATTTCACGGTCACTGCAACCAAGGATGCCCTTGAGCTTCACATTGCCCCTCAGCCCCTCCTTGTTGGTGAGAACAAGGTCCAGCATGTCACCTCTCCTCGGCTCCTCTATCACTTCGAGAAGGAACTTGTCATCAATGCATTCCAGGAACCTTCTGGATTGCTTATGCCCAGCTGTCTTCTCCCTCCAACAGATAGTGGGGTGGTGGAAGTCCCCCATGAGGACCAGGGCTTGTGAATGTGAGGCTGCTCCTATCTGTCTATAGAGGACCTCATCCACTTGGTCTTCCTGATCAGGTGGTCTGTATCAGACCCTCAGTATAATGTCTCCTGCCCCTGCCTTCCCTTTATTCCTGACCCATAAGCTGTCAGTCAGGTCCCCATCCATCCCCAGACAGAGCTTCATGCACTCCAGCTGGTCATTGACATAGAGAGTCATCCCCACCTCCGCATCTCCCCTTCCTGTCCTTCCTAAAGAGGTTGTGTTCTCCTGTTCCAACACTCCAGTCATAGGAGTCATCCCAACACATCTCTGTGATGCCAATAAGATCACAGCCCTGCAGGCAGGTGCACGTCTAACTGCTCTTGTTTAATCTCCATGCTGTGTGCTTTTGCACAGAGGTATTTTAAGTTGGGTCCCCAATGAAGCTGACTTACTGACTCTAACTCCTTTGTGCTGCTCTTCAGGTGCTCTCCTGCTGACTTGTGATCTCTTTCCAGTCTCCGGGCATCTATTGTTGGCACTATGTGGCATTGTGCACTGATAGTTCACAGGAATGTCCAAAAGTTTTGAAAATAACTGTTTAAGCAGACAAGATGGACGCTGATTAAATCCAAATGGTACAGAAAAATTTTGGGAAGACAGAAAGCCATCTTGGGGTCAAAAGCTCAATTATATAGGGACAACTCTCTGGAGTGCAAATGACTTGACACTGAATTTTTGCCTATGAAGCATTGTGATGCCTGGATCAAAGCCTAGTCAGGATATACTCCCTAGTGAGATCAGAATTATATAGATGTGTTACTGTTAAAATCATGTTTAGAGCACAGTAAATAGGCATTACTCTGCATATATCACGCTACTGAGAAGAAAACTGGCTTCCAATAGCAGCTGTTTCCATGAATTATGTATAATCATAGTTTAAGCAATACCAGACACAGCATTTCTCAATTAGGTACACTAGATAAACATTGGGACCAACATCACTCCTGTGCTTGAAGGAGGTGATCCTTGATTATTAACCAGCCTTCTTGTGCCCCTCTTCCTTCCAGGGCTTTATTTCATGGTATTCTATCAAGAAAATCTCTGAAGACCCAAGCTTTTCTTATTAACATTCTTTCTCACCTTACTGTGGAATTTCCTTCTTTGACCTTCCCTCAGAAGTTTATTATTTTGCAAACTCAGCAAAATCCATCTTTTTTTCATCTGAATTTTCTTTTGGTGACTTCTGAAAGTTTGAGTTCTTCATATTTCCATGCTATTTGATCCACAAGGAATTTCATTGCCTTTCTCCTTTTGTCCTTTGTAATATGTTATAATCTGTATAAATGCATAGCTCAGTCTAGGAGATTCACACATTTTGAAGGGTCATGAGTTTTTCAAGTGAATTGGTTTGCACTCAGTATCCTCCATGCATCAGCAACTACTGTATGGTAAATTTATGGACTATTTTTATACAGTCTTCAAACTGGCAAACACTGAATTCAGTGGGGGGTTGCATTTTTCTGAAAGAAGTACAATATTTTTCTGCAAAATTGGTACTGACTTGTCGGAATGTGCTCAAGCAAAATAGTACTATCCAATCTCCTGTCAACATCATCAAATAGTAATAAATTTTAAAATCCTTCATTCGCAGTAAAATGACTGAAAAAATTGGCTTTAATTGTAACAGCTGCTGTCCATCCTGTGTGACCTCTAACTCCTCAATAGAGACCAATTCTCCATTAGTACTATACTCTGGGGGAAAAGTTACTCACTCTACTACTACTACTATTATTATTATTATTATTATTATTATTATTATTATTATTATTATTATTATTATTATTATTGTCAAGTCCAGTTTATAAGACTGTATGTCATGTAGTGGAATGGAAACTATAGTCCTCTATTTTCTTCTATACCAGAGCAATTTAGAGATGTGGGAAGATTCAAGAATTTTTCTGACATGGAAAAGAACTTTTCCGACGTGGGAAAGAACTAACCCATGATGTATCAGAACATGTAATGATTAAACTGTATATGTATTATCACGATTTTGTACCAAGATGGATAAGACCACAACAAAACCTGGATAGGAAGTGTTATTCTGGGAAATATTAGTACTTGTGAGTTGTGATAAATGAACAAGTTGACAAATATTAAGGTGGAAAGGTTAAAAGCATTATTTTCACTTCCATACCTAACTGTAAAATACAAATTATGTTAACTGTTCTCATTCTACTTTTTTTGCAACAGCCTTGGAGTTTTTAATATACAGTGATGACCATAAATATACCTCATGAACTGTCAGGACATAACATGACTCGCACAGCAATGCACAACACATCAATTTAGCACTAGCTAAACCAGATCATTTTAAAAAGATGTGGCTTTCTATTCTTTATTAGCCTCCTGTGAAAAACAATTTGTTTGAAACAACTGTAGGCATTTCTGCATTCAGCAGTACATGAATTTTGACCCACCTCTAGATTCATGCAGAATGAGCAACAAAAAGAATGAAGTTTATTATTAAAAGAAAGTGCATTCTTGTGAACGTACATCTATTAGGAAGTGCTGCCACTCTTGACCATGGGAAAGTCTACAGATGACTTACTGTTGGTTTCAAGACTTTCACAGAGCTCAGTTTTGACCTCGCCATTTGGTCTGTCATTTCCTTTCTGGGACAGTTTGCTTTGCATTGTGGCAGCTGTCACCACAGCCTTGAAGCTCCGCTTCCGTTTTTGAACATTCTGCTCTGGATGAAAAATGATAATATAAACCTTGGGCATGTAGAGCATGCCTAGAGACACAGAAGCACTTAAACTCATGGAGACAGTAAGTGTTGTTGTCTGGATGTACATCTGGGGAAGGAAAGAAACAACATAAAAATCATTGTTATATTGATTTAATATAATAAGGAAAATAAAGTAATTAACAAAAATACTAAGTGGAAAGGGAACAAATAACGCTACCTTTTCTGTACACACATCAGAAAGACCCTTGACTTTTGCTGCCTATAATTATAGTCAAATATATGGCTGTTTCATGTTGGTTTTTTAACCTTAAGTGTAAGTGGCAAAAACAACATAATATTTATTAAACTTCATTCTCATAATATTAATCAAGAAGCTGTAGCAACCACATTTTCAGAAAAGAAACAAATACATCTGTACAGGAAAAGAGGAGTGACAGTAGGGTTGGCATTGTATCAGCTACTTTAAATACACAGACGCCTCTACAATATGCCACGTGGTGATTCAGTAGTGTGTGCAGCATGGCTCAACTGGCAGCAGGCATAATCCAAATGTTAAGAAATCTTTTATATACTCTTTGAGTTTCAAGATTGGAAAAAAAAAATAGTTTCTCTGTAGAGAAGATTGAATATTCTTGACCTTTTTGTTTTAACATTTCCAACTTACTGTTGAATTCTAGTCACAATGCTCTGTTGGCACACAATAAACATATTAATATGTCGCAGTCCTAAGAAATCAGAAAATCAGGGACCCATGAAATCAGATCAGAAAGGACCTCAGTCCCTTATAGATACAAAGGAAAAATCTGACATTTCTGAGTGACTCTGTCTATTGTTTGTTATCATCTACAAAAAGAAAGCAACTCTGATCTTCCAGAAAATAAAATTCTAATGATCACTCCATAAAAACAACAGAGAGAAGTTTCTATTTGGAGAAGTATTCAGATAGAAATTAGAATTTATTAGAAATACTAATTGTAGTTCTGCTTTTTTCTTAGGAAATTATATTTTATTCAACATTTTATGAGACAATTTTACCTTATAGTTCTGTGGGGTTTCCTAAACTAGTAGGAAATCTCTCAGTAATCACATTGTTATACTGAAAAAGATAATGACCTAAACCCTGCTCACTGCCTTGGCAGAGGATTCACTGACATTGTTGTCTGGCATGATTTTAAGCACTGGCCAATATTATCACATTAACCTGGAGATAAGGTAGCAAGTTTGTCTGCAATGTCAGCTTCAGATCATCTGATTTTATGAAATGCCCTTGGGTAACTTGGCCTTTGGCAGAAAACTAGAGATATAATAAACTGATGTGCATTCACTATTATAGTTGAACATTTTTTAATGTTTTACAGCTTTCAAAGTCTTTCCATTAGACACTTTCTCCTTAGAGAACACAAATAAACTGTGCTCTCACTTAAAATAGGTGAGAAATGTATTTTGGAAGAGTGGACTTTCACTTTGAGCCACCTTGCAAAGTATCTGTACAATTGTACAGAAAACTGCCAAATATTACCATAAAATGCAGGATGAAAAGACTGACAATGCTTCAGAATTTGTAAGAAGCTGAACCTGCTTTCAGGGACAGCAACAGAGTGAAAAGACAATCAGGATTGCCTTCCTATTGTGCTGAGGAAAGTTATAGCAGCAACACCTTCTTCATTTCAATAATACATAAAGAAGATACATCAGCAAATAACACAATACAGTTTTTTCTCACACCAGCAAAATAATTCCCTTCCTTTCAATCTCCAAAATGACAGTGGTGTGCCTGAAATCAGAGCTTGACCTACATTTTGCATGAACATTTCTAATGAAAACTTCACACAGTTACATTAATAGCAGTTGTTTTCAGACTTCTGTGGAAGGACCTCTGTGCAGATGCATGTTCACATTCAGACAGAACCAATGACATATCCATTTCTCTCTGAAGCAAGTGGGCTGATCTCCAGTTAAAATGCTACAGCAGTGGATTTTTAAGGGTTAAGCAAAGCATTAAGTACACAAAAGCAAAAGTATTTTGTTTCCTAATGATGTATATATTTCTTAATGGGATTTCCAAAATTGAAATCAATTCAAGTAATACATTTAACAAACTGTAGTGCATGTGAAAATTCCATTAAACATTAAAAAAAAAATCCTTTTCCAAAGCCTTATCATTTTTTAAAATCCAGCTCATGGCAGTTAAGTGGCTAGCTGAGCCTCACCGTGGAATCTGTAACAATGCCTGGCATTTAAATATATTTTTAAGTCCTTATGAAGTACCCAAACTGTAAGGCTCATCTTTCTCTCATAGATCAGTATAAGAGTTAGGCAATAAAAAAGGGTAAAGAATCTCTGGATACTACAGAGTAAAATACATACATTCATGCAAGAGTACTAGTCATATTAGCAATAAATACGTCCATTATGGTGGATCTGAATGACCTTTTTTGTGATAAGTCCCACAGTGTCAAGCTCTAACAAATACTAAAGAGAAAACATGTCTGCCTGAAGATTTACATTCAAGTAAGCTTCATGAGTGAATTAACTCTAAATCTGATCATGCATTCACTGAATTAATATGAACCCATGGATTTCAATGTGCTTAGTGCAGGTGTTTTGCATGAGCTATACCCTCACTTCTGATGTATTTTCTGTGGATTTAATTGAAAAGACCAGCACAACAGCCTATTTAAAAAAAAAAAAAAAAAATCCAAATCACAGATAGTTTCTCTTTGCAGTTCATATGCAGTGGGATTTATTTCTGATGAACACTGTGCTTTTGAACTATCCATTATAATTATTGAAACATTAAAACTAGAATGAGTTGGGAATTTTCTGACAGAACAGTTTTCAAATGGTGAATATAGTCCTTAGAGAGCTTCAGCCTCAGGGATCCTGTTTTGCATGGATCACCCTTACTACTTACTCTTTAATTAAGCTAATGAAAAAGAAAGGCTTCAAGAAACTTGCTAGACTTTGAAACAAAGGCTTTGAACATAATACTTACATGCACACATTGTGTGTGCTGTATACATCAGCCTGACTCCATATGCTAATGAAAATGCATACTCAGCTGGAGACTAGTTGTCAATGACAGCCTGGGTCTGATCCCTTCTCCTATTAGACACATAGAATGGTTTGGGTTGGAAGGGACCTTTAAACGTCATATAGTCCAACCCCCCTGCAATGAGCGGGGTCATCTTCAACTAGATCAGGTTGTTCAGAGCCCCGTCCAGCCTGATCTTGGATGTTTCCAGGGATGGGGCACATACAACCTCTCTGGGAAACCTGTTCAGTGTTTCACCACTGTAAAAAACTTCTTCCTTATATCTAGTCTGTATCTACCCTCTTTTAGTTTAAAACCACTATCAGTTGTTCTATTGCAACAGGCCCTACTTCTTTTTAAATGGCCATTTGCAGGCTGAGAGTCTGTTTATAAACAGGAACATCCACCTGCATCTAATCTTTCCCAGTTTTGGAATACCCCTTCCTGCAGGCTGATGGCGCCTGAAGTCTAGCAAACAGGATGACACAGAGTTGGTTTGACTTTTGTCTAACTCTTGTTTTATCCCTGATAAGAGGATAATGTTGTTTTATGGCTGTGAATTCTGCGTAATTTTATTATTCTGGGAATGTAACTACTTGTAACTTTTACAGAATTAGCTGCTCTAAAAATCAAGGAGCAACAAAAATAGTTCTGTTTAATAAGACATGAGGTCTGAATAATTTTTTGTGTCTCACAGTAGTAGCTCTTTCTAAGTTACAGGAGAATAAAGGTCCCTTTCTCACAATTCATGGCTACACAGAAATGAATTTCAGCACTCCTCACACTAAAATCCCTTCTGAACTACAAACTTTTTGTCCAATAAAGCCTTTAACAGATGTAGCAAAGACTGTTATATCTATTCTCCTGTTCTTGACAGTCAGAAGATATAAGACAGAAAACTAAAAATATGATAGCAGAAGAAAAAAAAACACCACCAATCTTAATACTATGGGAAAAAATTGAAGCCTAAATAACTTCTTGTCTCCACCCCCCATCCCAACCCCACCAGAATTGATACAGGACTTCTTACAAACTGTTTTCCACCTCCACAATTGACAACAGTTTCCTCAAAACAGACTGACTCATGTAGATGATCTAGACCCTGTGTAGCCACTCAGACATATGATCTGTTTATCTCACAAATGACTTGGACCCTTTCATCATCACAAGTGTCCTACAAACTTTGTAATATAGTCTTTGACTGCCTCAGCAGGTAAAATAGAAAATATCTGTGTGGATATTTAGGGATCTTCTATCTTCTACCATTGATTCTAGGACTATGTATCTTCTTCTTTCTACTCTGAAATTTGAAATGTGACACAGGAAATATTGGGGCACCCAGAAAGTATATTTTAGAAAAACACAGACATTCTCATGGCTTCTTCAATTTGGAAGTACTTGAGACTGAACTATCTCCTTGATAACCTGTAAAATTTCTATGCATCAGAGCAGGTGTGTGCACCAAATTGTCCCAGCACAGGTAGCTGAATGACTACTTCTCAGCTAGGCTTCACTGCTTAGAACTAAAATATAAATATCCCTCAAGTCCCCAGAAGTGTCCAATGCGTTTGGTGTTTGCAGACGCAACATCATGCACACAGCATGCCTTGAGTTCAACACAAAGCAACCACTTCCATTACAGAAAAAACCACCAGTGGTAATGTCACAACTTTTGTCCGAATTGCTTCATTGGTTAAGGCTTCCCCTACTTTCACACATATGATTATATTCAGGCCCTCTTCAGAATTGCTGCTTTTGTCATGCTATTTATTTCATTTTTTTCTACTCAAATAGAAGGTACCTCCCATCCAGCCTGTTCCCTAATCTGGTTTTAACAGTGCATCTTGGATAGGTGGGAGATACAGCTATTGTGTTTTCCTGAGTTAACTGATTTTGAGTTTTCCACTTTGGTGCAAGTATTCTAACTGCTAGTAGTTGTAACACAGAAGATGAACAAGACCAGTGGTTAGTGAAATGCTAAACCACAGAGGGAAGGCTCAGTACATCTCAAGATATCAGGGTGTCTAGTATAGATTCAACTCAGCTACTTGCACTCCACAGAGAAGTGGATGTTTAAAAAGATGCAGCTGGTCTAACGTCTCTTACTGGCTAATTCTATACAACTTGTCCTTTAGAAGTGTCTTTCTCCACAGGCTAAAGAAACAGCCTTGGCATCAAACACTGGAGTCTGAACCATCCTGCTGGGACAGATATACCTAGACAGGTACTCTTGAATGTATCCCACAATGCCAGTAACAGAGCAGAAGATTGGATTATGATTTAATTTTTCCCTTATCCTTGTTATCAAATACTTTATGTTTTTTTATGTGAATCTTCTCAGCTCCTTCAGCCATTTTCACTTTTTAAGGTCAGAACTGTAGCAAGCTTCATTCCCCACAAGGGTTTTTTGCTCTCATTCTCTCTCACCGGTCTTGCCTTCACTCTCAGCTGTTGGAAGCCTTTACCAGATCATTTGTAGCCAGAAGATAAATGTTACATCATAAAACAGAGATACATGTCATCTATCCACAGGCATCCCACAGATTGGGAAAGACAGCAAAATGATCCGTTTGTGGTGGAGAGAGCATGAGTGGTTTTAGTCTCAGAAAAACACTGAGAGCATTCATAGCCATCCTCCCTCTGCTGCAGAATCTAGAGGGCTTAGAAAAAGACAGTCTCTTTCTTCTTTTAAAGTCATGCACATGCCATAACACTACAATTGCTTTTGCACGTGTTGCTGCTTGTGAAAGAGTTGACTGAATGACAAAAATGTTTCACAGTTGTGTTCACAAATCAAAAAGAAACACCATGCAATGGATTCTACACCAAAAATCAACATGGAAAAGGCTGGCTGGAGGTGAATCTATTTGAAACCACAAGACTATAAACAAGGAGGGAACAAGGATGGCAAGGTGCCAATAACTGACAAAAGAATTCATGCTTCTCGGCAGAATTTCCATCCCCATAAGCCTACACCTACAGATTTTTATTGCTTTCAGTACACAACATACTTTTCTGTCTGGACCTGTGGGAAGAAAATTAATCTTTTCTTTAAGAAAAATATTACAGGTGCAAGTCAGTCATTGTTTTGCTCATATAACAAGATTATTTTCCACTTACAAGATGAACTTAATGGAATTAAGCTTCTGCAAACATTTGTTCAGTTAGAAAACATGGGAAACTACTTAACATATATATTTTTTTTTAACTTTTAACATTCCTTACCAAACTACCAACTAAAATGAGGCTTTGAGAGAAAAAGCCAAAGCCTGCTCACAAACATGAAAGTACAACATTCATTAGGTTATTATCTCAAGCAGTAAACTTAGACTGTAATTCTTTACATTGCAGAAAAAACTAAGAAAACAAATCCTCTTTATCTGTACATTTCAGTTGCTTTCAGAAACTTTAAGACAAAGGAAAGATCTAATAACTGATTTTAAATTACATGTCTGACAGCTTTAAAATACATGAACTTTCATTAAAGCTTGGATGTAGGAGGAGCTATAAAAGTTGGGGCCCTCACTGGAACTTGTATATACTTGCATTTCAGAAACTGAATTACGGTAATGATTTCACTGTTCATATTTTCCATTTAAGTCTAATTTTGACCTTTCCTGCAATATTTATAAGTAATCCCTTTCTGTTCATAAATTATTTTATGCAAAGAAATGAATGGTTTTACTACATCTTTCTTTAGCATTGTATTTATTATTTTAAGGTAGGTAGATACAGAGAACACAGAGTTGTCAACTGCTCACCTGAAATGGTATGTTCCAAAATTACACATTGCAAAGTTTGCACTGCATAGATTTCCCTCCAAAGTGTTATTTCACCACATGCCTAAAAGTAACCTGAGTTCATCCAAACATTTTCCAGTGATCTCTCAATACCTGATTTTACCATAGAGGTAGAGTAGAACAGCTGTATCCCAAAGACAATTTCTGAAATTCAGATAATAGGAATTTGAAGACATTCACTTCACAAAGCTTTACTAATCTGTCCTGTCATCTGGGAACAACTTCTCCTTGGGTCAGCAATGGTTGTCCAACTGTGTGTATTTCTTCATCTCATTTCCTAACAAGACATGATTGCTTTGTCACACAGAGGGTATCAGGATACCATTGTAATGTATCAAATAAAAAGAGGGATAGTTGATCTCTAGGACCAGAGAATAACTAATATAACAGTAATGCTCTACTACTGTGTCTATATGAAACAATGCTATGGTATAGGCCTGGGCACTAAAACTTTACTGCCTGCACAGATAAACTGTTAGAGCACTCCCAGCATGAGTGGGCCTGGGCTTGGACCACCTCACACTCTCCCACTGTTCCCAAGATTTTGCCCACACTTTGGGATGATTTCCACTTTGTAATGTTCATATACCCATACTGGGTTTGCTGAGAAATTGAAAGATTTTAATATTACAAACCTAGACTATGACAACTGGCTTCATGACCTGTAAGTATTCTTGACAACGTAAAGTTACTATTTTAGATAGAGCTTAAGAAGAGGGTAACACAAGGAACATCCATGCAAACCAGGGGATTAACTGATTGAGAGCAGGTCTGCAGAGAAGGACTTGAGGAGACTGGTGGATAAAAAATTAGATATGAGCCAGCAATGTGTGCTTGCAGCCCTGAAAGCAAATCATATCCTGGACTGCATAAAGACAAGTGTGGCAAGCAGGTCAAGGGACGTGATTCTTCATCTGTTAGAGCAGGTCCAGAGGAGGGCCACAAAAAAGATCAGAGGGCTGAAACATCTGAAAGAGTTGGTGGTATTCAACCTAGTGAAGATAAGGTCTCTGGGGAGACCTTGTTGTGTCCTTTCAATGTATAAAGGGGGCTTATAAGAAAGACAGAGAGAGACTTTTTACCAGGGTCCACAGTGACAGGACAAGGGGCAATTTCTTTAACTGAAAAGGGATAGATTTAGATTGCATGTAAGGAAAAAATTTTTTACAATGAGGGTGATGAGGCACTAGAACAGGTTGCCCAGAGAAGTATTAGATGTCAACTCCCTGGAAGTGTTCAAGGCCAGGCTGGATGGGGCTTTGAGCAAACTGATCTAGTGGAAGGTGTCCCTGACGATGACAGGGACTAGATGATCTTTGAAGGTCCCTTCCAATTCAAACTATTCTATTATTCTATGATTTTATGATTCCTAGCACCATGGCACTTTCTCAACATGGTAGACTTTAAAGCCAGGTGCCATTTCTATTGGCAAATGACACCCTTAACCATAAAATTCTAGAAAATTGTCCTTTTTTCCCTTGTTCCTTCTTCTTCCCTTTGTTTGTTTCAGTATACAAGTTTTAGATGCTTTAGCTCTTCTATAGTTGATACATTTGAAAAAGCTTTCTGTTGATGTGCAAGCCCTGTAAACCTAGTCTGTGGTTTTACAGAGAACATAGACATCAGAAATTACGTCATTTTGTGGCAAAAGATGGAGAAGATTAGACTGAAATGTGTTGCATTATCAACTATTCTGCTCATTGGGAAAGAGCAACATTTTTGAAGGGAAAAATAAGTTCAGCTTTACTTCATCTGCAACACTTATTACAGTGTTTTATTAAGAACAGTAATAAACTAAAGTCTGCTTCTTTACAGTTGTCCATCCTCAGGACATATCATGGAAAATGCTAGGCACAGCCCTGAAGATGCTCAAAGTAATTTAAAATATCAGTAAGTAATTTGATTCTTTTTTCTTCTTATAAATTAGGTTAGATACCACACTATCATAGAGCTTACATGTACCACAGCACAAAATTTATTGCAGTATTATGGTTTTGAGAGGGCCTTGCGATCCATTCATCTCATCAACTTTACTATAAATATAGAAACACTAGTCAATCACTAACCAAAGACCAATCTTTCCATGTGTTGCAATGTGTATGTAAGTCCTGATAATCAGAAATACTGAATTCCAAAAGCTCAAGTACAAAGAAGGTACTCACAACTTATAAATCTAAGCTAAAAAAATCTCCAAATACCAGTAAAAAACAAGTCAATATTATATAACCATATTGGAAAAGGTCTGTGCTGCATGGAAAAACTAAGGAAGGAGATTATTTAAAAGTAATTCTTATGCTATACATTAATTGAATGTTCAATGTAATGTAGAAGTAGGAATGTTATGGTATATTGTGCTACACTTAAAATCTTCTTACGGGCAAAATGCCAAGCAAAGAATTTATTGTTAGTCTAATTAAAATCTTAACAGCCTAATAAAATCTATAGCAAATATTATTATTAATCCAGTTACAATGATACTAGCTTTTACTGTCTGAATTACTTCATTATTACAGGAAAATCTCCTTAATAATGTAGCTAAATCTGTTATAAATTAACTTCTGAGTACCAGTCTCTTTTCTGCAGTGATACACACCCTATCCATCCTCCTCTTTTTCCTAAGAACAAAAGATTCAGCCCTCTGCAAGAGGAATAGAGGGAAGGAGAGATTATGCTGAGTTGTCAGCATCTGAAGTCCTTCACCAGGAGGTGCATGATTTTCATGGCCAGTGTTCCCTCCCTCTTAGTCTTGGTTCCAGCTGAGATTACTTTTACACATTTTCTAACAATGTGTGCTTATTTGCTCTTTTAAAAAAATTAGTTCCCACCTACAATCAGTCTATCTGCAACCATTAACTGCTTAATAATTGGAATTAAGTCCCTGTTGCTTTGTTACTGAGTGGCTTCACAGATTTTTTAGATCTTTACCACATACAGTAGAGAGCTAAGGGGAAACAAGTTAGGCAGTAGTCTCCCAACTGCTAGACAATTGTTATCACAACTACCACAAGCTCAGGACACAAGCCAAAATATACCCCAAAAGCCCACATTGACAGGTCAATACAAAGACTGTAGCCTTTTCCTAGTAACAAAAAAACATATTTATTGGGCTAAAGCTGGGTATTCTGTACAACAGTGCACTTCAACCTTACTTCCAATTTTATCCAATAAAAAAATGTTTTTATTAAAAGATTCCCAGATATTTTCTATCAGAACTGTAGTCCGGCCTTCGAATCGCTTTCATACTCCTTTCAAACACCTAGAAAATTAAAACTCTCATTGGTCAAATGCATTCTAATTTGCACAATTTAGATCAATTCCTCTAGATGAGATGCAGCACAAATTAGAGAATAATTTTATTTTTTCTCTTTTATAATTTTTAGCAAAAATTATTTTATGTAAGATGTTTATTATTAATTCAGTGTTCAGGTATCTACTTTGAATGCAGACTGTATTTATCCTAAGTCTACATCAACTAGCAAATGTGTCAGGTGGACAACTATTCAGAATAAATTCATGTAAATTGGCACATCTTCAGTTATAATCCACTTGAAAATATGAGAACTGACATTCTGGAACACTTCAAACTCGAGGAGCCAGTTGGCAACCCCAAAATTGTCACTTTCTTATGCATAATTGTCTAGTGATAAAAAGGAGAAAGAAAGCTGCCTTACCAGAGAACTAAGGAAAGATGGTACCAAGAAAAAAGAAAACAAGTATGGCTTGGATTTAATTCATACTGCATGTTTAAAATGAAAACTGAATGTTTTGCTATAAAACAGAGAGACCATTGTTGACTGACACATTCTTATAACTAGAGTATATTGCTGCATAGAAAGCAATCTTTTTTTCTTGTCCATATTTGAAATTTACAGAGTATTAAAATCCTGTCCAATACTGACTGAAGATCTATTTCCTACATTCAAAAAACATAGAAAAAGTTTAACTGCTAGTTTATGCTATTAACTGCATTTTCATTTCTGTTTTCTGAAGTCTTTTAAGTATGCATTATACCTGAGCTAAAGAGATAACTGTGCTCTATAAATACTATAAACAACCTCTAACTCTGTAATAATTAGCTTGCTACTAAATATAGTTTTTAAATGTGTTTATTTATTTAGTGCATATGGCTTAAGTGTCAGATCAAGTACCTGACAGAGACAAATATTATGTGAAGTACACTTGTTCAGAAACTAATTTTATTTAGCATCTTTAAGCAGGGCATAATTAAGTTACTCTGTCATACAAAAAGATGGAGGCTTTAAGTAAGCAACATCTGGTTACCCCAATGGCTGTACAACTGCAAGGTGGCCTTTGGCAGGAAAAGCTGTGCAAACACAACCAGTACATTATGCTAATGGGAACAACGTAATGAGCGAGGAAGCAGCTAAAATGGAATGACAAAAAGAAAAACAATCAAACAAGTCCCTTCAGCACTTAGCATGCATTTCAATTGCAATTTGTGAACAGAAATCTTATAATGGTTGTAACTAAGTAGTAACCTTATTTAGAAATGTTTGGTGAGTCTGTTTCTTATGTTAGAATAAGTTTAATGACAGCAGGATGAATCCACTGATGGTTGCTGCCTTGACTTCAATGAATTTACACTGAATTGCTCCAAGTGGTGAACTGATCAAAACATATAAACTAATAAAAATACGTTATCATTCATTTTCTCTTGGATCTTTTAGAAAAAAATAAATTAACTAAACTGCAGTGTAAGTGGCCAAAATTAGCCTTACAAATATGTACATTATAAAAGTATTTCCTCCTTGTTACTACTAATCTCTAAAGTGTTCACTTGAGTGTTACTTGCCTTTGTGTCACTCAGATTTTTTTTTTGTTCCTTAATTCATTGTGACAATGTTCCAGTTGAGTTTCTCTGTCATATTTCATTCATTGCAGAAGGCCATTGTGAATTTCCTGCCCAGCTCTGGAACAAATTAAAATCCCCACTAACCAGAACTGGATGTTAGAAGCAGGTGACAGGTTTCTAGCTGTAGGGCAGAGGGATGCATGCTATTCATGATGCATGCATGTTGCATGTTAAATACAATACATTCTGTGCCGCATCTAACCCACAGCCCTTTCAAAGTCTACTCCAAAAGTACTTTAAAAATAGGACTTTTCAATATAAGACTTTTCATATAAGACTTTTGAAAGACCCTATACTGCAGTAGAGGTTTGAACTCAGGTGGCAGCCAGATGCATCATGGCCGGCCGCTCACCTCCCCCTCCCCCTGCTGGTCAGATAGGGGAGGGACAAAAGAAGAGAATTCATGGGTTGAATAAAAAGAAAGAGTTTACAAAATATAACAAGAGAAAAAGACTAATAATAGTGAGTTCAAAAAGCAAATGGGTAAAATGAAGCAGTGGCTTACCGAACGCAGCGACCGCCCTCCACAGTAACAACACGGCCTAAGGAACAGATGGGTGCCACAAACCCCCAGCGGAAAGCAGAGAGAGAGAGTGCGCCCGCCCACCTGGGCATGACATCACATGGTATGACAATTAACTCCATCCTGGTTGAAATCAGGACAGTCTCCACCCCTTATTCCATACCATTGACGTTATGCTCAGGTTTCCAAATATATCTTAAGGAATCACCACCCCTTTTCCCAGGTCTCACATATCATTCCCTTAGTCCATGGTCCATCCTTCCACAATGTCTGATGAGTTCATTCAGTCCATAACTTTGGGTTTCATCTGTCATGACAGTCTATAAGGCTGAGGAATGAGGGTGGAGTTGGCTCAGACAGTGGAACAGGAGGCTTTGGATGTGGCATGGGGATGTTGCAAGGCACTAAATGCAATAACAGGGTTATTTGACAGTTTGATTCGTTGGCTATTCTCACCTAAAATTAAATCTCCTTGAGACACACATTGGACTTCTCCATCTTTCTGCATCACCCACCAAGTGCACCCAGGTCCTTGGGCAAAAGTAATCCCACGCATGTGTTTACGTTTACCCAATGCATGAGTAATCCAGATGGCCTTGCCCAACGTATTATTTAATGCACAATATGGGGGCTTTATCCTCCTCCACAGTATGTAGGAGGTTTGATTGAGCAGGGCCAGCTTGCTTGGCAGATTCTCTGGTACTGACTAACCAGGTGGCTTTTGCTAAACGCATGTCCCAGTGTTTGAAAGTTCCACCACCCATTGCTCTCAGTGTAGTTTTCAGCAATCCATTGTACGGCTCAATTTTCCCAGAGGCTGGTGCATGGTAGAGAATGTGATATATCCACTCAATACCATGTTCTTTGGCCCAAGCATCTATGAGGTAGTTTCCAAAATGTGTCCCATTATCTGATTCAATCCTTTCTGGTGTGCCATGCCACCATAAGACTTTCTTCTCAAGGCCTAAAATGTTGTTCTGGGTAATGGCATGGGGCATGGCATAATTTTCCAATCAACCAGTGGCTGCTTCCACCCTTGTAAGCACATAGTGTTTGCCATGCTGAGTTTCTGGGAGTGTGATATATTCAATCTGCCAGGGCTCCTCATATTTATACTTTGACCATCGTCCTCCATACCAAATGGGTTTTAACCATTTGGCTTGCTTGATCGTAGCACATGTCTCACATTCATGGATTACCTCTGCAATAGCATCCATGGTGAAGTCCACCCCTCGGTCATGACCCATCTATATGTTGCATCTCTTCCTTGATGGCCTGAGGAGTTATGGGCCCAGCGAGCCAGAAATTGTTCACCCTTATTTTACCAGTCCAGATCTACTTGAGACACCTTAATCTTGTCAGTCTGATCCACCTGCTGGTTGTTCTGATGTTCTTCAGTGGCCCAGCTGTTGGGTACATGGGCCTCTACATGGGGTACTTTCACAATCAGATTCTCTACGCAAGCAGCATTTTCTTACCATAGTTCAGCAGCACAGAAGGGTTTGCCTCTGCACTGCCAGTTGCTCCATTTCCACTGCTGTAACCACCCCCACAGCACATTTGCCACCATCCATGAGTCAGTACAGAGGTAGAGCACCGGCCACTTTTCTCAATCAGTGATATTAAAGGCCAGCTGGATGGCTTTCACCTCTGTGAACTGACTATTCACCTTCTCCTTCAGCAGCTTCAGTGACGCATTATGTGGGGCTCCACACAGCTGCTTTCCACCTTCGATGTTTCCCCACAATGTGACAGGACCCATCAGTAAACAAGACATATCACTTCTCATTATCCGGTAGTTTATTATATGGTGGGGCCTCTTCAGCACGTGTTACCTCTTCCTCTGGTGCCATTACAAAATCTTTGCTTTCTGGCCAATTTGTGATCACTTCTAATATTCCTGGATGGATGGGGCTCCCTATTTGAGCCCTTTGTGTGATTGATGCAACCAATTTACTCCACGTGGCATCAGTTGCATGTTGTGTAGAGACGACACTCCCTTTGAACATCCAGCCCAGCACTGGCAGTCGGGGTGCCAGGAGGAGTTGTGCTTCAGTCTTGATCACCTCTGAAGCAGCTCGGACCCCTTCACATGCTGCCAATATCTCCTTTTCAGTTGGAGTACAGCGGTCCTCGGATCCTCTTTATCCCTGACTCCAAAACCCCACAGGTCGACTCCGAGTCTCCCCTGGTGCTCTCTGCCAGACACTCCAGGTAGGGCCATTCTTCCTAGCTGCAGTCTCTGTTGGTTACTCTTAAATAGTAGCTTAAACATAAACAAAATCCAAACCACATCCAAGAAAACACTAACTCCAAACATCATTGCAAACACATTTTTGTCAACATTCCAAAGATATTTGAACTCCCCAAATTTCTAAAACACGGCTGCAATTAGCCACAGAACTGATGACTGCATGCTATCATAGATGAGCATCACATAATGCAACAGAAACAAAACCTTAACCCAACTCTCAAGTAAGGTGAGCAACAGCATGGGAAAAACGTATTGCATATGAGGTGATAAGATCTTAAGGAGACAAGCAATCCACATTTTACCCGGTTTTTGTTACCTCAAACAAAAAGAAAAGCCTCCATGACCCACGATGGGAGTCAAAATCTGTGGAGGTTTGAACTCAGGCGGCAGTCAGATGCCACGTGGCCGGCCCTTCACCTCCCCCTCCCCACTTTGGTAAGATAGGGGAGGGACAAAAGAAGAGGATTCATGGGTTGTATAAAAAGAAGGACTTTACTAAATATAACAAGATAACAAGAGTAACAATAGTGAGTTCAAAAAGAAAACAGGTAAAATGCAACAGTGGTTTACCGAATGCAGCTACCACCCCCCACAGCAACAACACTCCGAGGGGCAGATGGTGAGAGTGCGCTAGAGCGTCAGAGCGAGCCACCCCCCCAACGTGAGCATGACATCATACTCCAGTGAAAATTAATTCCATCCTGGTTGAAACTGCTTTATAATCTAGGCCAAAAATTATAATCTAGATTACCTAAAGCAGAAGCAGAGGACAGGGATTTCAAGGGGTGGAGACAACAACCTGGAAAAATGTAAGGACAGCAGAATCTGGGGGAGAGGAACATCTTAAGAAAAGTTAGTTTATAAACTGTTGGAGGCAGTAGGAATACAGAGAGGAGTCTCTAGCATACATTTTCC
The DNA here is from genome assembly GCF_003259725.1 of Athene cunicularia. Taxonomy (NCBI): domain Eukaryota; kingdom Metazoa; phylum Chordata; class Aves; order Strigiformes; family Strigidae; genus Athene; species Athene cunicularia. Next base: position 60,104,270 of record NW_020799092.1, read on the forward strand.
CTTGTATTTTTCATATGTAAGTATAACCCACACTACTGTGGAAATGCTCGTGACCCACCAGCAATACACAAAGGAATCTGGTGCATATTGAAAATTATCATATGAGGCAAAAGTCTAATACGAGCAGAAAGAAAATAAAAAATCTTAGGCAATATATTCACACTGTCCATATTAGGAAGTTGTCACAAACTGTTCATAAACAAAAAACTGTTCATAAAGAGGATGTCTCAAACAACTTGAGTGGGCTGCCCTGTAGGGGAGAAGTGGAGTGAGCTCTGCAGAGGTGGAGTGGTGGGCTGTTAATCTGCTGTTGCCCAGAGACAGCCATTGCCTAACTGCACAGGTACAAGCCAGAGAAAATGAGAACCTTCTGTAACAACCTACTGCACCTGCGTAAGAAAGATTATATAAAGGAAATCCCCCCACGTGTGTCTTTGTTGACCCACCACCTACGGACCACACTGGTTACTATGCGACAATGCCGGATCCAAGGGTGGTGAGGTGGTGATTCCCCTTTTCCTATCCCCTTTTCTTCTCTGTTCTCTTTCCTCTTTCTGCCCCCCCCTCACATATATTCATGTTGATCTTTGATGGGTCTCATAGCCAAAGTGCCTTTGTTCATTCTCCAGACAGTTATCAGTTGGTTGTTGCCAGATTGTCTCCATTCACTTACTAAAGTGGTCAGTTAATAAGGTCACCAGCACAATTGTTCCTCTGAGTCACTGTGGTGACTTGGCCTGCCCTGCAGCTCTGCGGAGCAGAGACCAGCTCTTCCAAGGCCATGCAGGCTCTCGGGGAATTCAAAAGATTCACCCACCTCATAACCCACTGCATGGGATGAGACAGAAATGCACAAATACAGAACACAATTTATTATCTAATTCTACATAAGGAATGTCAAGAATGTGTCAAATAGCAGAAGACACTGTTTTGGTAGAAATTATGGGAGTGTAAGCAATTTAGCAAGCGGAACTTTGCTTTGGGACATTTGATGTCCCTCTGTGATGCCACAATTGTGGTATAAACACGGTCAGGTTCATTTGTGCCAGCTACCCACATTTTTATTGGTTTCTAGTTAAGTGGGTTTGCATGTTCTCAATTTCACTTTGGCAGTCTTTCTCTGAGCTCAGATGAATGCATATATGCAAAATCTCACATCTTTTCCCTTAGTGTCTGTGAACCTATTATCTCAAGTACACGAGGTCAGAAGAGAAAGGGAAGAACTGCGACCTCTTTTAGGCTGTGCAAGAGGTTATCTGATCTCAATAAGCATTGGTATGGACTCCCTATGCTCCTCCTAGAGAGCAGAACTCATAAAAACTCAACATTATTTCAAATATCTGTCCAAATGAAGAATTACGAGGGGAAAAAAGGTAAATCAGGGCAAACCTATCTTCATTTCTTCCATTGAATTACCTCAACAGCATAGCCTTGTGCAGTGCCATGACTTTAGTTTGCCTTTTTGCTTCCCTATGACCCATGTTTTGACACACTTTCATTACAATACCAACATCTTCTTGCTCAATAGCTCCATCTATCAGATACAGCACATTTTTATGCCCAACATGCAGTTGGATCTGTCAAACAAGTGTCATGCGTGGAAGGAGAAGCAGGGACATACTGTCAACCTGAAAAACTTCTGCACCAGGGCATCTGTTCAGTGCCACAGGACTAATTCCATACAGTTGTTCTGCAGGCACAGATAGGACTGTTTTATGACCCCATATGTATTCTGTGCTGTGTACAACAGCCAGTCATGTGACAGACGTCAGTTATATAATTTCAGCCTAACCATACTCTTCTCAAGCCAAATCCTGCAATTCCACTACATGGTTGAATCCAGCTGGATATACTGTGACACAAATTGCCTCATTCCTTTTGGATATATGTATTGTTATATCGTTACGTATCCTGATGCTTCATCATCTGAACCAATATCTGTTCAGACTCCTACAGCTCCTATCTGAAGTGCATGCCTGGATTTCCTTTGTATGGAAACCTTCCTGAGAGAGGGATGAAATGGTAAAATTGCAATCTCAAAAACATGGGCAGAAAATATCTGACTTGGCACTTGCCAGGGTTCGAGGTATCTGAATAGGTATCATATCATAAAGATTCTCACACTCCAGGACGATGACCAATTTGATTACCAAGCTGTTAACTTAGAATTCAGCGAGAAAACTGTGGAGTAGTTTTAATGTGACTTAGCTAACTATTCCCCAGACTCCTAATTTGTCTTTGAAATTTTTCTATGACCTATAGATTCTTCTCAGTTTCTTCAGCAGGTAACTGCATAGACCTGACACAAACAATATTTTTATGTGAGAACTTGGATAATCTTTAAATTTCTTATTTGTCTACCTGGAGGAGCTGCATGGCAAGGCAGCATATTGCTGATTCCCATAGAAATGTGCAGTATGAAGATATCTTAGAGGACCATCTCTGAGGTATCTTGGGAGGGACTCTCAGAAGAGCAACAAGGTAGAGCAGTAATGACATGTGTACCTACCTGCCTTTCCAGTTCCCCCCAGTGTATACATACAAACCCTCCTTCTACCTTTCACATCCTTTGTTCTTTCTGTGTTCAGGGTGAATCTCACTTCTTTGAACTGTTCTGCCACATTCTATGTATATTTTTTTAATTCAACTGCCACCCTCCCTGGTGACATTTCAATTAGTTTCTCTTAGATAATAATAATACAGTGTAGTCCTTCCACAATTCTTATATATCATTATTGACAGTTATTTCTGTATTTGCACCCTCTCCAGCTGCAATGTCATCTGTAGGTAATATGCATTTTTTCTAGATTCATCTTTATAATCTCTCTGATGTCAGCATCTGACCACTGCTTTCCTTCTGTCATTCCAAACTGTCACAAATTTTAATTCTGAAATAAAATCTAACATGTTAACTTTTCAGGAGGCAATACCAGAATGTAGGAACTTATGTGGAGAAGGTATACAGCGTAGATATGTCTAAATTGCACTGCAGAACCAACACTGAGGTGGGCTTGCGACTGATTGAAGGCTGACTCTAGTATGCCTTGGCTGATAATACTCAGGGGAACTATGAATGACCCAAACATTTATGTTACTCTCACAAATGCAGTTAATCATACAAGGCGAATCTGGGACACTGGGTTGTTCACATATCCATCTGCTCTTTCTATGCTAACACTATACAGAAAAGACAAGACAGTGCACTTCCCTTTAGAGATCTGTGATACTTTCTGCATAGTCACTGTTATTGTCTGACACAAGAGAAGATGTGGTGTCAGCCTGAAAAGATATTGTCTACGAGGACAGAACAGACCTAGATTTGAGCAGAATGTGAAAAGATTTCAGTTTCCTACTGTTCAAATTTGAACTCTAAACTTGAAAACATGTTTATTATGTGTAAATTAATGCCGTGTAAATTAATCTCTTAAACAGCTGCAGTACTCTTTGATCTACTGTGTTATACAATGGTGTCAGCATTGCTACTGAGAGGAAAATGGCTCGTCCCTTGTGTGAGCATTCTCAGTGAAGAAAAGAGTTTTTGTTCCAGATCAATAACAGATATTTTTCACAAACTGAAAAAATCAAAATCAGTTCAACTGAAGAATTTTATTTCATTCTTTCCAAAAAGACTTTGCTTCATTTTTAAGTATAGTTAGTTCAGGTTGGAAGAGAACCCAGGCCTCTAGTCCAGCATTCTCCTCAAAGCAGTCAGACCGGGTGTCTCAGTTTGTCATCCTATCACGTCTTGGAAACCCCCAAGGATGAAGAGAGACTGCAGTCTCCCTGGACAACCTTCTGAACTTCACTGTCTTCTGAGGAATAAATGCTTTTAATTTTATCCAGTCTGAATTACTTCTGTTTCAATTTATGCCCCCATCTTCCTGCTCTCCTATTACACCCCGCTGTGAAGATCCTGGATCCATCCTCTTAGTGACCTCTGTGGAGGCACTGGGGGCTGCTGTTCAGTCTGTTCAAAGCCATCTCTGCTGCAGGCTGAACAAGCCCAGATTCATCACTCTCTCCTCACTGACCAAGTGCTTCAGCCACCAACCATCATGGTGGTCTTGTGCTGAATTTGCTCCAGTTTATTAATGTGTGTCTTGTACTGGGAGGCCAGTATTTCAGGCGTGGCCTAAGGAGAGTTAGGTCGAGAGGGATAATCCCTTCCCTCATTCTATCAGTCTGCTTCTGTTAACAGAGCCCAGGAGGTTCTTGGCCCTGTTTGCAACCTTTTAGATCATACTCAGTTTGGTGTCTGAGAGGCCTCTGTGACCCTTTTCACAGAGCTGCTCCCTAACCAGTCAGTTTCCAGCCTGTATCATTGAAAGGGTTCTACATTTCCAGGTACAAAACTTTGCAATTTTACATGTTAAATTTTATCAGGTTCCCATTGGCTCATTCCTTCATCCCATCCAGGTGCCTCTGACAACCCTTTCCTTTAGTATACCAACTATTAACCCCCAATTTGGTACCATCTACAAACCATGAGAGTGCATGTCATTGCCTCCTACTGGTCATTGGCAAAGATGTTAAACAGGAGAGGTCCAGAACAGACCCCTTGTTACTGTCCTCCAGGTAGAGTATGACCTATACCCATGACCCTCTGAGCCCCATCACCCCAACTGACTCTTACCTATTTGGTTGTACACCCACTCAAATTATAATATCCTAATTTGGGTACCAAAATACTACAGGACACAGTGCCAAAAGCATTGCTAAAATTAAGGTAAATGATCTCTTCAGCTCTCCATCCACAAACCCAGATGTCCCATCACAGAAGGCAATCAGGTTGGACAGGCATGCTGACTGTTCCCAGTAACCTTTTTCTCCTGCATGTGCCCAGAAATGTGTTCCAAGAGGGCTTGCTCCATGATTTTCCCAGGGACCAAAGTGAGACAGATCTGCCTGCATATATACCTAAATGTTTTTCAGCTGTTAAGATTGTTCTTAAACTTGAGTACTACCAAGTTACTTACAGGAAGATGGGGGAAGAAAAGGTGTCATCACAGACCATATAATAGTAGTAGTGATAATTATGAGGTGTTATGCCACAAGTCCTATAACACTAATAGTAATAATTAAGAAGTGTTGCTGAATTATCTGCAATAAAATTTGAGAAGTGTTACTGAAGTATCTTTTTTTTATTTTTTTCCTTTGCCTCTGTGGTATACTCTTGACATCTTGACTTTCCTTGTTCTGTCTTCTTAGACTAAATAAAGAAGATAGACAGGGACCATATTTTAATTTGCTTTAATGTGCTCCAATTTGAACATTATGGCTATTTAAATAACCTAAATAATAATTACATCAACAACAAATTAGTATTCAAAGTGAAATGATAAAATAGGATGAAACCTGTGTAAAGTACATAGGATTCAGGTCAGCATATTTAATAGTCTGTATTTTATATGGTATATCTTACTTGACTACTTTATACAAATTAAAGGGGTTCTATTCCTCAAGGCATTTTATATATGTTAATTATTAATATAAAGTAAAGCCTTTTCTTCACTACTGTATTTCCAGTGCTCAAAGCCAACCCAGAATTCAACAGATTGCATATTTTTAAGATGCTGCCAATGTTTTAAACAGAAAATCCCTTTGGTTTACATTCCCATATATTCAGATGGTTGTTGCACATCTGCTGTAATGATTAAATAGGACATTACATCTCTGGAGGAAAACCAACTCAATTAAGTGAAAGAACTAAAAGGTAGCTTTCCTCCTCCTTCTTAAAAATAAATTTTAAAAGACAATTCTGTTTTTCTACTTTTAAACTCTAATTAATACTTGTATTGTATAACAAAATCACAGAAAGCAGATGTATGCCAAAAGGAACATGACCACACAATTACTAGTTACTAAATACTGATTTTCTGTCATTAAATAAAATTAAAAACCACCACTAGATTTGTTAGTTATGGTTCCAATGCATCTAAATAAAGGGACTAACACTCCTTGTTATTTTAAACTAATGAGATGATCTATTCGCCTCCCTTTCAGTGAACATGATTCAATGTGCTGGAATACAGTCTGTAGCCTGCAAAATGGTGGTCAGACAAAAGAGGCAACCTCGTTGGTTCCCTTAACTGCTTTCTTAGGCTATTCCAAATTAAATGCTTTATCTTGCCAGATCACCCAGCTTTTCAATGCAAAATTTAACGCTTCTCTAAACTAAAAAGCCTCTGCCACTAGCCAATCTGCTGGGGCTGTGCTGTCAGAACCCCTTGATATATGCCAAGAAGAGATGCTCTCCTGCCAGCACAGTTACATCACCTCACAGAATGACAGATGCAAAACTAACGTTAGCTTTCCTCTACTGGCATAGCCACACACTGGGGTTTTGCCAGAGTAACTATGATAGTCAGCTTATGTATGAGTGTGAAGGGGGTTTTTTAACTTTCCATTCCTCTAGCTTTGTTGGCAAGTCTTTTAGACATGGCCTAAGAATGTTACTATTAAGGATCAAAACGGCAGATGACAATGACTTCCATCCTTAAGGTATTTAACTTACTGAAATATACCTGAAGTTTTAAAAAGTACCCTTGAGGACCATAGATTTCTGTTTGATTTGACTAGAAACAAACAACTCATTGAAAATGTTTCTTCTAGTTGTTTGACCAGAGACTCCAAGAACTAACAGTCTTTTTCTGAAGCTTCTCTTATATTGGAATATTCAAAGATTTTTTTCTGCAATGGAGGGATTATATCCTATAATATTTTTTTTAAGGTGTAGTTCACACTACAGCATGTTCCTCTCTTCTCGAGCTGTCCATGTAGGACCTCCACTTCTACATAAAATTTGACTGAAACTGGATTGCAAACTATTCTTTTTTTTTTAGTTTGTAGTGGAATTAAGATGACTAGGGCTGGCCATAAGTAAAATCTAAGTATTTTTTCTATACAACTGTGTATACTGTCCATACTTTATTCTGTCTGGCAGAACCTCACCAGTCCCTATGTTAAACTGAACGACTTTACTGTATTTCCTTCTATCATTTCTATAAAACTGTAGAACTAAGCTGTTGTTGCTTCTGTTTTATCGGTGGTTAGTAAATCTGGCCTATATTGCAGACATCTACAATATTCACTTCCTGGAAGAAAGGAGATGTTTGTTTCACGCTTTGCAAATCAGCATGAATAACAAAGAACAAACATAGTGCAATAAGATGTATGGTGTTATTCTATTCATTATTTAGCTTTATAACTGTATAAATAATCTGGCCTGGAGTAGGAACAGTCCAGTCAAATTTAGCACACCATTGTTTTTATGCAGTAGTGGTTTGTGTAAATTGCGTTTGTGACAGGTTATAATACTACAAGGAAAGATTTTGGATGGAAGTAACAGATGATCCATGACAACTCTAAGTAAAATATATTATTGGTGCAACACAGTAAATAAACCCATCATATTCCATCTATTGAACTTCACTAACAGACAAATATGAAAAGGCAAGCCTGTTATTTACCAGCTACACAAATCCTCTAATAGCCAAAAGTGATCCTAACTACTGTCTCCCTGCTGAGCCATTTAGAATAAATCCTTGGCTCAGGTCAATTCCTTTGTTTCCCTGTGTAACCTCTTTTGTCTTTATCTCTGAAAGCATTTTTAATTTTTATTATCTGACATGTTGCCTACATCACTGACATAGTATCCCACCTTCACTGCCTTCCCTGATTGGATGGCCTAACTTTTGACAACAGGAGCACTGAATTAAATAATTATTAATGCCCTGAGACTATTCAGGTGAAGGCTAAAAGTACTTTCACATGACAGGAGATCATAAGTAGAGGAACACTTAGGATGTTGAAAATAATTTACTGTCCTTTCCCACAGCCTCAAAAATAATTTGCTTTTTGCATAAGGTTTATTTTTGTCTGTAAATATGAACTCTGGAGTTTATATTAGCTGAGTTCCAAAGGCAAAAGAGAGAGAGAAATCTAAATCAGACACAATGTTTACCAAATTTTGCAGATCCTTTCTCTTGCCATTTTCTTACTAATTAGTTGTTATTTCTTCCACCATTCCCAACCTTCTTTTACCAGTGGTGCTCAACCTAACGACTGGCAGCCCCTGGCCTTCATTCCTTGGATATGTCCAAGGCATGTTTGAGGGCTCTAAAAAGTTTCCCTGAGGCATTTGCCCTCACATGATGAGCTCTTGTACCATACTGTTGAGGAAAGAGGTGGTATACAACCTTTCTCTTCACAAGTAATTTTTCTGTTGCTCATACATGCATGACTTTTGTTTTTTCTCCTTTGACGTTGTGTTGCATATATTTTGCTTAACAAATGCAGATATTTTGCAGTAATCTCCTTTTCTTATTCATATTACTGATAGCCTTCCTCAACTTCCATAAAAATGCAAAATCTACAAAAAAGTAAATATGCCAAAGAGGGGTTGAAAGCCCATTTAGTCTCCATATATACGCTCCAAGCCAAACTACAGTTTTTGTGGATGTACCAGAAATGTAAGAAAACAGGGAGAAGCTCTTGCTGAATCACCAGTCAAATTGCATAAACAGAATCATAAATATATTATTCCACTGTTTACTCAGTTTTAAACCTGACACTTAGCAAGAAATGTTTAGCAACATGAGACGGAAAATTGCATCTTCTCACTTATCCACATTCATGCTCTGTCTCTTGCATTTGGTTTGTGCCAGATTAGCAGAAGAGAGTGAGGGATGAGGCTAAATTGTTCCTCCCTGTGCAGAGGGAATGCAGAGTCTCCCAACAGCAAGTGGCTTTCCTCACCATATGTGCTTCTTCATCTTGGCCCAGCAGGGCAGGAAAATGAATTTGAGGATTTTCAACACAACGCACATTATGTAAGTGTTAGCTGCAGTGCTTTGCTCCATTTTTGCTTTCAGTGGCTTATTCACATGCATTTCACAGAGAGTGGCTCAGCCCCAAAGTTAGAAAAGATCTAGTATGTGAGGCAAGATCTATGGCATTAAAGTTAATTTTTTTACCTGAGACTGAAATTCATGTTAGTACTTTACATATAATTGCGATGTAGCTCAGTAAACAGGGCTGTGTTTTTGCACACATGCAGCATACTTAGTCATCAGTTCCCAGGGTAGTCCAGAATCAGCCTTGCTATTCTCAGTGCTGATAAAACGATGGATTAAGCTGAGACAATAGGCTCACTTGAGACAAAGTGACTGACTGAATAACAATGCATTTGGCTAATTGTTAAAGAAGTTCTCTAGGTAGGGATTTTGGACAACACAGGAGATTCACTGAACAGGTCCTGGTACCATAGGGGGATTGATAGGCACCATTTGTATGTTGTTCCTATAGAAGGAGAAAGGGTAATGCAGGACAATCTTTTGTAAATAGATAAAGATAGTTAAAGGACACTTTGTACATAGTTCCAGATAATATTGGGAAAAGTTCATGCATTTGTTGGAGAGGTAAACTCTAAAAAAAACAGTTCGGGGAATCTCATCCAAACCTCTTGAAAATGCCATTTTCAAGGACCAAGACGGTGACAGACCATTTTGTTTGAGAGATTCAATTCTCCACATGAGCATTACCTTATTCAACATATTTCAGAAAATCAGGGGTTTCCTTAACAAACATTCTGTCTGTGAATGTTTGCAATACATGAATGATACAACCCTGAAGGACATTTTCTTTAATGATAGTCTATCATGCTGTAATCTCACTTGCCAACATATGACCTCCCCTCAAGTAATAGCATTTTAGACGCAGCATCTAAACTTGTTTCTTTAAATGCTGGATGTTCATGTCTATACTATTTTCACAAGGTTGCATGATGGCCAGCTTCCAGTTAAGCACAGGTGAACTCATGACCATCCTTCTTTCCTGCCTTCATCATATTGATCAGTGTTTCTCATTAAAAGGAGATTAGATAGATAGATAGATAGATAGATAGATAGATAGATAGATAGATAGATAGATAGATAGTATTGCTACCAGAAGGGATGAGGTGAGGAAATACCTGTAGTTTTCCTGCCAGTTGTGAGGTCAATACAACTCAACCAATGACACTGAAGTTAGGTGATGTGCACTGCCTTCTGAAAAAATACTGGACTGCTAGTCAGACAGTGTGATGCATTTTACCATTGTATCCCGATCCAAGTAAAATCAAGCTGCACCATTAGCAGATACTGATTTTACTTCTGCAATTGTGAGTAAAAAATATACTCCTTACTACTACTTTATGAGTGTGTAAACAGAGATTTAAGGGAATCCATAGTTTAAAATGTTGCCCATAGCTAATGCTAATATATGTATCACTCCACTCTTAAAAAGCAAAATGTAGCTTGTAAGCGGATTAAAAGACCTTTCTTTCATATTTTATTGACACAATTTATACAGCAATCAAATGTTTGGAAAAGTCTTTGATCTTAAGCTATTGACAGAGTTGATTCAGACATTTCATATATATATGTTATAGATTTAAGAATCTTCCAAAATTTCAGACTCTAATTTATATCCCATTTTTTCAAATGAACTTTTCCACTTACAATCAGGCTCATGAAGCAGAAAAAAAAAAAAAAAGTATTAAATTGTGTCCAGAGTAAAGGAATGTACCCATTACATTTGTGGTTTTATGTTTCAGGCTGATAGTACACAAAAAATGCCCCTTCCACAAAATAATTACTCTGTCTAAAAAAAAAAAAAAAAAAAAAAAAAAAGGAAACTAAAAATCAGACAAATGGAAGTACAAAACAAGGCTAAAGTAACTACATATGCCTACCTAACTACTAAACTGAATATATATGCCCCTTTATTTAAGGATTATAAAATTATATATAAACATTCTGAAATTAATTATTTGTGATCATCTAAAACAATAAAGATTTTGGTAACACTGATTACCTGACTGTAGGAATTGTGAATATAAAAGTTGTGATTTGCACCAGTTAACTGAACATTGAAATAAATTTAAACAAGGCAATAAAGACAAAGTATATCTCAGGAACATTTTGAATCTCAAAGTCATACCAGACAAGTGATGCCATGCTATCATAAAACTCTTTAAAGACTCAGTCATGGATCTCAGTGTACTTTAAAATCACAGCTGTCTCCTTTCTTCTCAGTGAAAACCTTTCAAGTTAGCAGTCATTTGAAGTTTTTCTTGTCCTATGAGTATCTATCTGCCTGTGAGGTTTTTCTGCCAATGTCTTTTCAGGGGTGAAAAGTATCCTGAGTTTAATTTTTTAAAAACCCTGTGACTGCAGCAGCCAGACTTTTCTGAATGCAAGGGTAACAAAACTGGGAGTTTAAGTCTACGCTCCCTCTCTGCCAACAATCTTGTCAGTGCTTCCCCAAAGCTTTCTCCTATCTCTGCCACCACAGTTCTTCCATCATTTTCATACATTTTTCATTTTCCTTTCTTGTCAATACTAAAATATCAAAGATAACTAACAACTACAGACTATGAGAAGTTACAGGTTGTTAAAGGAGCTGCTAATAAAAGCAGGATTTTAAAGGGACAGAGTGTATGTGTGAAAATGTGAATGACTGAAACTGTGTGGGATAAACCTCAAAAAAACTTATCATAGCAAAGTAATATAAAATATCAGAGACATGCAAAGACATTATCATGTCTTCTGGAAGTCATATTGAATCATATGGCTTCTGATAATCAAAAAGAGGAAAAAATTGAAATACTCTTTAATGCTAGTTCTTTCATGTAAAATGCATCACACTTCCTCTGAGAAAGAATTCAACAACCATAATAATGTTCTCTACAAAAAGAAAAAGCTACAGGATTGATGCTTATGACTAGCAAAAGTTGAAAGATTGACATAGCTAAGACATTTAATAAAATTATTGTATCACAGAGTGTTTTCTTGCCTAAAAGTCACCATTTCAAACCACTGAAGTGCTATGAGTGTAAACACTCCATTTATTTTACTATTTAAAAAAAAAAAAATCCTAAGTAATTACTATGTATTAATCATTTTAGCAGATATAAAAGCCTATCTTCTGTGCTACAGAAACATCCATTTTCATATTTGAAAGCTTCCAAACATTGTATGTTCAGAGACATGACCTTCGATAAATACTGCACTTGTAAATGTGAAAAGATGACAGACAATTCATTGACAGGTGGACATTGACATTCTTGATTATTCTAAATGCAGTTTCTAGTAAGATCATGGGTTTGGGATTCACCATACTGACTAGAAGCCTAGGGTGATAAGATTCACATACACTACATATCTAGATATTGTCAAATAAATCTCAATTTGTGTCTAGAGAACAAATATTGTCCTAAGGAAACTGAATTGTCCAGCTCGCTTACATTAAGCTCACTGTTTTTTCATTGAGCTCTATCCACCAACTTTGTACAAATACCCATGTGAGCAGTAAGCAAATATTTTTTTACCTCATTTACCTTTTTTTTTAAATATACTACAAACTGGCTTTGTTACAGATTTTTTTTTTTTTTTTTTTAAAAGGGCTTGCTAGCTTACTAATATTTAAGTGGAAATGTTCTACGAAGTCAATTTAAAAGTGCTTCATCCATGACAGAACTTCCATCTGCTGAAACACAACTATGTAAATACACAAAACATGTAACTGCGAAGACTTTTAACTGGTCGGTCAACATTGCAATGCAATCTATTCCTACTCCATTGGAGGATTCATAAATTACACTACAAAATAAGCCCTAGTTTACTCCAAAACATTATGCCATTTGGTTAGTCATTGTTGTACATATTATATTCTGCTTGTGGGTTGACTACAGATTCTCCATGTTCTGAGCACTCAGGCCATCCTGATGCAGTGTCAGGATGCAGTCAGATGCTTTGAAGTAGACAGAAGAAAGGCCAAGTGTGGGAGGCTACCTGTCCCCATTTTACTTCCAAAGCAATAACTAAACAGTCTGTCCACACACAGTACTTTCTCATCAGAACAGGCACCCAGTATATTAGGAGCCTCCTCTAAAAGAAGTGGTACTTTTTAAACTGGTATTGCCAAAACAATTATGTCAGATTAGGACATTTTACCCACTGCATAAAACCTAAAAGCTTCCACTAGGATGAAAACTCATACATTATGTATTTGAAATGTATTAAAGACTGTGGTTTGCATTATCAGATTAAAGCATCTCAGAATAATCACAAATAATTGAGTGACACAAGCATTTGCTGTCTCCACACTTAAAAAGTATACTATGCAAGTGGAAAATCACAGCATATTTGCAGATGCACATTTTCTTAGCTGCAGAGAATACAAATTTCAAACTTTCCAAGATGGAGACATGAAGAAATGAAGACATGATTCTAAATGAAGGAATGATCTTCTTTTTCATAACCACAGCTACCTAAAGATGGGGGGCGGGTGTTTGGTTTTACTATCTTATTTTTTTCATGGAATGACTGACCAGATCTCTCACATAAAGCAGAGCTGCAAAAAAAATAAGGAACAATATTCAAAAGCCTGAACATTGTAAAAGGTTTTCAGGAGCTCAGAAATGCTAACAAAAATGCCATATAAAGATAAACTAGTAAGAAGAAAAACTGGTGACAAAAAAAAAAAAAAAAAAAAAAAAATCCCACCCAGTTCTATACATTTCTACTACAAATATTTTATTTTTAAAATTATATAATATAAATTGAAAAATACTTTGTTTTCTAAATATTTAAGAAGGTAGAAGTCACCAGATTAGATTAGAAGTGTGATCCATGTGGTCAAATATTCTGTTTTAGAGTGTGGCCAAAGCAAGCTGCTTTAAAGGAAGGTATAAAAGAGAGTCTCAGGAAACTCTACTTTCATGAAGTTCTTATCTTCATAATTATTCATTAGAGACTGTATTAAACCCTTAAGTATGATATTTTACCCCCTTACAAATTGTTTCAAGCATTAGCAAATGTTACCATATGCTATTGCTATATCATATACTATTGCTGTATCATCTAATTCCTTTTGAATATTGTTAGATTCTTGGTCCCTGACAGATCTGTGTGTAGGTTTATCTATGAATCTGAAAAATTATTGTTTTGGACCTACCTCCACACTTGTGTGAGTGTATAAAAGACTGTGATGGTAATGGCATTCAGAATTTAGTCTCTCAGTCCTCTGCTTTCAGGTCCTATTTTTATTATAAAAGTAAAATACTTATCCCTTGGATAGACAAAAATTTTTACCACAATAGAAACCCTACAAAGTTCACTACAGATGTGAACTCATGTTGTATTTTTATATACAGATACATCCGGACTTTTGATCACAAAGCTATATCTAACTGTTTGGGAATGTAGGCATATAACTGCTTGCAACCATCAGGCAGAGCTGCGGGCCAACAAGTAGCTGCCTTGGCTGTCAGTGTATTTGGGGAGGACTGACCTGAATCATCAATAAAAAAGACTATTTTCATACTTTTTAATGTCACTTAGAGATTCAAGGACAACAACAATTTCAGTGGAGATATCCTGAGATAGCCTTTATGTCCTGTGAAAGAAGCTGTGCATTTTTATATATTAGTCATCAATTCCTATTTACATGTAATTGTAGCCAAAGGCTGCACTTCCCCTAAGGTTACTGAATACTGTGTACAGCACTTCCATGAAGGAAGGGTGTAAGATAGTGAAGTTAAATCAATTATATTTTTTTTCCCTCTGGTTTGGCAAATAAGACATCATTTAAAAATTGATTTAGATTGAAACAAATGTATTTATTTTGGTTTTGCCCATAGAAAAAACAAAGTCAATAATGTACACCACTTTTAATTAATTAATATTTTATTTATCAGTGAATTATATATTTTCCTCTCAGGCCCTTGAAAGAAAAACAAATTAAATCAAGTAGAGATATCAGAGGAACAACAGATGGTGGCACCCTTTTGTTGTTAGATAGTGTTGTTTTACCTCATAACCATTCTTGAGAATGGAGGGACTTTGGCTCATATTTACCAGATAGTAGCTTCATAACCTTGTTACAGAACAACCTGGAAATATATTTTGCCATATCTTCAAATGGAACTTTTCTATATGAATGAACAATTAAAGATTCACTGAAACTTGAATCCCAGCTTTCTGTTCTTAATCGGTCTCTTGCTAGTAGATTCCTTGGCACGATCCTTTACTGAGTACCAGTCTCAGAGGCAGTGCTCAGGAGTAATTCAGGATAAAACCAGCAATCATTTCTAAAGGCAGTATGGACAAAGCTTTGACAAATATGCCTCTCTCCATTTTATGTAGTCACTATCCCAGCAGGAAATTAATTCACAAATTCTACATGCTCTCATAGTAAAGGACTCCTATTACAAGGTGAGAAAATTATCTCATATGCTGTATGCCCTCAAATTATTTCTGTTCTAAAAAAAAATGCACAAAAATGTAACGACTGTCTCAGGTCCACAGATGTACTACATGGGACCCAGAAGAGATACATTTTTTTAAGTGCCCTGTTGTATGGACGTAGCCATTGTGTAGTTTCTATTCCCACTTTGTTCAGCACTAAAGACATAGCCCATAAATCTTGTATATCAAAGATCTTCCTTGATTTTTTTTCCCATTTCTTTATAAAGAATGTTTCCTTTCTCTATAAAATTTCTTACTAATAATTAGATGTCTTATACAAAGGTCAGCTATCTAACTCAGGTGATCAACAACATGCCATTTCAGAGTACTCTGCATCCCAGATGACACAACATTCCCCAGAAGGGTTGTTCACCACCTTTGACTCCTACTGTGGAAATTTTGATATTCATCTTAAAAAAAGATAAGAAATATAAAGGTACGCTATTACCTTCCTGTACCTTCCTACCTAAAAACTTTCTCCCTGTGCACATTCCTAGAAGAGCTTTCATAACAATCTTCAGCTAGTCATTCATTCTCATTACACAGGAAAAAATCCAGAAAGGTTCAGTGAAAACAGAAACTTGCTGCCTCCATAAACTTTCCAAGACAGCTACTGAATGTTTTGTTTCTTCTCAAAATTTGTCAGTAATCTTATAGGACAATGAAATATATGTAGCAAAGACAAGGAAGGATGTCCTTTGTGCATATTGAGTCAGAGAGAAACACAGCATTAAGGGGCTGGACTTTACATGAACTGTATGTATGTACTAGATACAAAATTGCCAGGATTAGGAAAACAAGTGCTATGTGGCTGGATTTAGAGCAGAATATTTTGAGCATATTCAAATTTTAGACTTCTAGTCTTTCCAGACCACCATCTTCTTTTCTTAAACTTTTCTCCAGCCTGTTCTCCACAACTCCTCCCTAAACACAACCAGCCCACCGTCTGTTAAAACATTTCCTCATCGTTTGTTCTGTATCTGTGAAATACCTACACCTCCTGGTAGATAGCTATTTATTTATCTGAAAGAAGCAGAAATAATATCTGAAACTGCAGACAAGTGGATTTTTAAAAGACTACAACAGGGTGACTTGTGTAAGTGAAGAAACAGGATAGCAAGACCCGTCTTTGCAAATTACATGTACTCTAATTCCATTAACATTATTTTTTTTTTTGACAAATCTAGGTATTTTAAGCTTTTAGGAAGCAACAGACGGGCTTTTTTTCTTTTTCACCACAGATATTACTCACTTTAGCAAAATGTAGTCATCATCTGAATAAGAAATGTGTACACTTAAACCTCCTAAGGAAAGAGCATGTGATTCTTCAAAATAAATGAAAGAGGTCTTGGTTAACGAAGAAAAGAGAGAGATTAATAGTGAATGTAACTGAGACAGTTATTTCAATGAGTAGTCAATAAGGCACAGAGTGCAGGGCCTCTGTGAAATATCCTTCATCCAAGTGGATCACTTTGTAGGAGGAAGAGAGTATTGCTTACTAGAGCTGGAAAACTAGAATAAAAAAGAAAAAAAATCACAGAGAAAATAAGCACACTGGTGCTCTGAAACACATCACTGCTGGCTAACCTGACAGGTTAGATCTAAGTTACTTGCTGATACTCTGCCATTTTAGACAGCATGGTAGTTCTAACTGCACTAAAAATAGGTCTTGGCATTGACTCTGAGGCATTACATGTGTTGGAGAGGTGCCCGTGGTTTCATTTTGCAAACACTGGGGTCTAGTATTCTGTCAACGTATATGCACAACAACTTTAAGAGGAATATGTGTGTTCATCCATGGGCAAAGAGGCCCAAAGACCTTCTGTTAGTATTTGGATGAAACAATTAAAATCAGGCTTAATCCTTCTCCTTCTGTAGATAAAAAGTCAAGCATAATTTTATAAAATCTTTTATTTCAGTCATGTATAGGAGACAGAAGTTATTAATTAGTCTTATAGTCAAACAAGTGTTCTGCAAGGTACTAGTACATTCTCTAAGATGAAATTGATGGTGCTTAAAAATCTCTTTGTTGCAATTAAGAAAAAAAAAATCTATTCAGAGTAGATCTTCAGACTACTGCCAGTATTTTGAAATACAAAGAACTTTCTCCTGCAGACAGGTGTTGAAACCACATTAACATGTCACACAGAAAAGGTCTGTTCAACCACAGTTTTAAACTATTTCCTTGTATGTTCTGGTGACCTTGAGAAAAAATGGATATAGTCAAATACTAAAATGTCTGGGTGTGATACTAAAACTCCTGGCTCTGAACAACCTCTCAAAGCAAGTGCAGCTGGAGCAATGCCACCTGACATCGCTTCCCTCTAGCCCACAGTCTAGCATGAAACCCACCCAAGAGCCATACAGAGCTACATGCATGCAAAGAGAAAAGCCAGAAGAGGAAACAGTCAACAAGATCTGCTTGTTACATCCCTGCCTAGGAGACAGGAAGAAACACACCACGTATTTCTCTTTCCTACATCTATGACTCCTTTGTGCTTACAAACTTCTAGTGTAGCAGTAAAGCACGGTAGGGCACCGTTTAAGGACATAAAATATTTAGCATGTTTTCTGGTTTGGATGTTTAGAAAACCAGACCTGCCTGCAGTATATTTTTATACCATTCTCCTGGTGCGCAGGAGAATTCAAACACACATAGGGTTGGTTAATAAAACTACGCAAAGGTACAGGACAGTCAGCTCAAGACATATATGACTTATTTTAGATAAACAATAAAAAATACAGTGCCACATTTCCATTTATATTCTTGTATAACACAGATGTGCAAAATTCTAATTTATGCAGGTTTCTTTTGAAAAGCTTCTAGCAGCTTGAAAAATAGATGACATGAATACAGAGGAAGAATTAATAGCAGTTGGAGCAGTGACATCAAAGGTTTCTTGTCATCATTGGCAATATTCCCACTTGAATTGGACTATAACTTTACCTGAACCTTTCGGAAATGGAAATATTTTTTTAAAAAATAATAATTTTAAAAAATTTAAAAGGAATTATAACTGTGAAAGTAACAAACACCAGTAAGAAAACAGTTTCAGTGAGGGGGAGGACGAACATACACAGGGGTAAGTGCAGGGTCTAAGTTACACAGAAAAGTACTAGGATTTTGGGTATCATGGCAGAAAAGTGTCACTGGCTGGAATGACTGTTCTACCTTGGACAAATCATCAAGTAAGCAAACAGGGAAACAAGAGAGGAAGATATAAACAGAAAAAAAAAAAAAAAAAAGTTGATAAGGACAAAAGGTTGTGGCTTTGGTGGTGGCTGGAAACAAAGAAATTACAAGCTTATTGACAAGGCAAATAGTGCAGAGGGAATAGCAGAGAAATTTCCAACTTGGAAATCTGGAAGCCTTGAT
Source organism: Athene cunicularia (assembly GCF_003259725.1). Classification (NCBI taxonomy): domain Eukaryota; kingdom Metazoa; phylum Chordata; class Aves; order Strigiformes; family Strigidae; genus Athene; species Athene cunicularia. The sequence goes on from NW_020799092.1 coordinate 60,122,936, forward strand.
GGAGATATGTGATCTTTGTAGGTCAATAAAATTTTATGCAGTGCAATGGCTCAAAGGGATAGAAGGTGATATGTTCTGGAGGAAGCTGCCTCAGACTGTGCCATAATTCGCATTGTATGTGTAGGACTTCTCCTTCTAAAGTACCATTACAGTAGATCAGCTCTTAAGGAAAACATATGGTGCAAACAATTCCCTTACAGAGACTGTCTGAAAAGCAGTTTTGGGATTTGGGACCAATTTCCGTATCATGCCACATTGGTTTGCCTGTGTCTTTTTGATGACTAGATTACGAGATAGATGTTTTGCCTGCTGTGAGTTCTTCTGCTACACCTCACTCGATTACAAGTGCTAGCTTACTAGAAAAGACACTTGCAAAATGTCATGTGTTCCTCGGCTTCAGAGCTAAAAATCTTTTCCTATATTTGCTATTGAACACTGGCTTCTAAGTACTTTCCCGCTTCTCTTTTAACCTCCTTCTGACCTTGGTGATTTGCAATCGTACCTGTTGAAATGACATTCACAATACCTATGAATACCTGACGTTATTCCATCTGAGTTCAGTGGATCTAAAAAGAGAACGATGAAGTCCTGTGCCTTTCTTCCCTTTGTTGTTCAGCTGTTCTTATTGTACTGTGTTAGAGAGAAGGATGTTTTCTGTAAAAAACAGGTTTGTGCAGGTACTGTGTCCTCAGTTCTATCAATGAGTCTGATAACATCACTTTAATTCCATCCATATGTTTCACAATATCAAGTAATATGACCTTGATAATCACCATGAAAATAATTAACCATTCTACTAGGGTCATGTTTCTGGGAAACTGATTACAAAATCACTCTCAAGTCTGGAAAGCACCATTTTAGGAAGAGAAAAATTCAAACTGTATGTATGTACCTACTGAAATGCATGTCTCAAGAAGATATTTCATACTTTTAGCTGCATTACCAGGAAAAACTAACATTTTCTAATGTTAAATTCTGACCCTCCTGGCTTAGCTCATATGGATCTCTCTATTGTCAATTTATGTCTTGTTAAGAAGCTTCACTGTAAATTGAAAGAAAAATAAGCTTTCCAAAAAAAATAGAGGTTTATGACCACTTAAAGTCTTTGTTTTGTAGAAGGTGGTCACATATGAATTGAAATTACTGCTTTTGTTGGGCCTTTTAAACTAATTATTCTAGTTTCATGCAAGAAAGAGCTTACAGTTCTGTAAAATTAAATACTTGTACACACACACTTACATGCATATTCAGTGTTAACAATCTAATTAAAGTTTTATTCCCATAATAGATTTAGTTTTCCTTTTTAAGAATAAGCATAAAGCTTACTAGTCTGTGTGACATCAGACTTCTATCATTTTCTGGTTCCTGGTATTTTCATCTTTAGGAGATTAATTTAATATTCACTGTCCCCTACCTGGAATTTTAGACTTTTATTTTATTTATCAATTCCATTACAAATTTTACTGGGCTTATAGCTAATTAAATTCTTGGTCTGGATCTTGTATTTTTATTGGATGTCTAATTTACTGACATGTTCTCAGTTACACAAACTATGACAATTCTTAAACAACAGAATGGTCGCAAGGGGCTGAAACACACATCAACTTACTGTGCTTTACATAACACTTTAGTTGAGTCACCAAAATTGCCCTTGAAAATTGTATTAGTCTAAAGGAAATATAGGGTAATATAGCTTTGATTAGGTGCTGATCATGAGTCAAGCTGCAGGTGTGGTATGTGATGAGCTTGTACATGCACTGTTGTTACAGCTCAGGCTACGCATGGCAATTTACCAGTCCACAGCATTTTATCATATCTGTAAGATCAAAATCTTAATAGTGTTATGAAACCAATACAGAAGTGGAATTACTGTAGTAGGAGATAAGGACAAGAAGCTGAATATCTACTCAAGGCTAAGCTAAAAACCTCTTAAATTTGTTTCTTCTGTCTTTCATATATGTGTTTACTTGTCTTCAGTAAGGCAAGAGCACTGGTAAAGCTACAACAAAGGCTATTTTTGTACTGCTTCCAACTTGGCAGGAGTTAGCAAGTACAAGAAGTCTCACAAGATAATCCCAGAAAGAGTTCAGACCCAATTTCTAAACAGTGTTCTATTGGAAGATTTTCTATTTTTCTTAACAAGAATGTAAAAGATAGTTGCAATTAACTTTCTATTACCCATAGATATATTTTTTTCCTAGTATATGGGTTTATTATATTGTTCTTAACTGAAAAAAAAACAAAAACTCTTACTGTATATTTAAAACATATTCAAGTTTTCAAAAGGGATAAATTTGCTTAAAGTTATATTCTATACAGTTTATGTTAAAACTGGTTTTGCTTTATCAAAATTAAATCATCCCTTTCAATGTCCCAGGAACCTAAGAATTTATAAAGTGCAAGTCATTTCATTGTTTTGATGCAATGGCTGAAAGGAATGGTGCTGAAAGGAACGGGGTCCTGTCAGGCCACACGGCAGCAGTGGAGGTAATCACTGAAAGATTCATCGATCAGTAACACATCAGCTTGCTCTGGTCTCAATCTGAGACCAGATTTCAGCCTGAAATGGAAACCTGAATGAGTATGTAAGCCCATAAACTTCTGTGAGGACAAACTTTTTATTAGGCATCAGAGTCCAAAAATCGCTACACATGCCTTCATTTTGAATGCGGAATAATGGACTGTACTGAATACAACACAAGATGCAGGAGCTTCATATGTCTCAAACCATTTTTTTTATAAGTTCCCATAATGCAACATTTTATCTGCCTCCCCTGAAACCCCAAATCCATTCTTGTCACATACAGAAAGGCTTGCAATTGGTCAAAAGAAATATGCTTGCTTTTAATGAAGTGTTAAACTGTCTGTGGTCATCTTCAGATGCAGTGTGGTTAGGCACCAGTCGTGAGTGCTTGACCATCAGGGCTTGAAACAGTTGAGACAAGGATTAAACTGTATTTACCTTTTATGCAAAACCATCAGTGACTTGTATGCTGTCCTATGCATAATAAGGACATAGAGGAACCCATCTTACAGTTACACTTGGAGATGAAACACAATTGTGAAAGTTTATAGAATCTTAATACCAAAGAGCAATATCTCTCTTGCACTGAAAAGATCATCTAATAGCAGTGGAAGGATTTCTCTTTAACTGCATTTGTTGAATACAACCAGATTTTGGCATTGAACAAATCAGAACCAAAAGATCAACACTTTTGGGAGGTGAACCTGATTTATAGAAATAGAGTAGATAAGGCATAATTTTATTCCCAGATTATGTCTGTGAAACCTCTGTGGCCTTTCACAAACTGCCCTCTATTATTATTCTTTTTTAAAATAGATTAAGACGGCAGAGCTGTTTAGCTATGTGTGATTCACAAAATTGTTTCTGCTTCTCAGTTAGAATTATAGTTACCACAGTTATCTAAAATCTTTAGATTTTTCTCATTAGGGGTACCTTGAGCAGTTTATTCAGCCACACTTGCGAAGTATGACCACTCCTTTGTCTTCTTGTACCAACTCATGGAAAGCTGAGGAGGGAAGAACAGATCTGTGGGGCTGCTGCAACCATGATTCGTTCAGCCAATGGGTGAACCCAGCAATGTCCAAGTACTGCAATGAATATCTTCACTAGTTTGACAGAAATGTTGTGTCAGGGATAAGCAAGTAGCAAGAAACTTCCCTCACAGAGGGAAAGGGAGCAGAGGAAGACTGGGTGATAAATTATAATTCATATGTGCTCGTGTTCATGTCCTTCTTTCCCACTCTGCTTCTAGAGCAGAAAAACAGTCCTAATTTCTGCTAAGGATTAGGTCACAAATCCTAAAAAATTATCAAATTTAGTAATAATTTAGTGCATGGAATATTTATATTTGGAAAAACATGAAATAAGAAAACTTTATGAAAAGCTTCTCCTTTCTTAACATACAATTTCCAGTGAATGGGAGGGATATTTGTTGTGAATTTTATCTATTTTCTATGTTCCAAAACACGCAAAGATTCAAGTATTGGTACTTTTGTTATATTCCTGCAGGTCCTCCCATATTCTGAATAGTCTGAAGAAATCAACAGTAACAGAGAAACTGAGTCTTGCTTCAGCAGTCTTCTAACTTTGGATCCCATAGTAATGAAAATTAGAAACTCTTCCAAATATCCCTGATTAATTCTCATGCTATGCACAGTGTGGACACTAAAGATTCTAGTTTAATCAAGCGAAATGTTATTCATAAAATGGAAGAAATACTAACACGATAAGTTGTCTGTGATGTGTACTGCATGGACTACCTGCAGATCTAGATCTCTGAATAGGATCAGGATTAGAAGAGAATGCTTTGAGGTGAAGAAAAGGCTCGGTGCAATTTGCTTCATTAACACAGTCTGTGGGATCATTAAGATGCTTTGTTTTCTTACAGTAGCAGGATCATATTTAGCCATAACATAAACACACATACACAAAAATGGTGATTTGGATAAATTTTGTAGAAATGTGGGGGAAGTAAGTGGTCTCTACCTGAATTGTCATCAGTAGATGCTTTTGTAAGATAGAGAGCGTATATATCCTACTAGACTGATGGAACTACCTCTCCCTCCCACTGAGAACTGAATATATACCTCTTGTCAACTACAGCAGTAGCTTACAAGTCAAATTAATACTGGAATAGTTTTAGAATTATTTCTATCTTCTTTTAATTTTACTAACAAAATGCTGGATATGAGCATAAGGATCCCCATGAAAAAATCCAGGATGAAAACAGCTGGAATAGTAAAATCACATGGATTATAATTTATGGTAAGATTTCTAGCATACATTACAACTTGTTTTGCCTGTATTGAAGTTATGAAAAGAGAACGATCTTGTCAGAATAACTGGAATGTTAAAATTTATCTGTCTTGTGTCCTGGCTCAGCTAGGATAGGGTTAAGATTCCCCAGCAGGGGGAAGGGCTCTCCAGCCGGGTTATTCATACCATGCTGACCTCATGTCCGGCGCCGCAACGCAGTGGGCTGGCTGTGTTCACTGTATTTCTCTGTATATCTTTTGCCTTGTTTACTGTTATTACTGTTTATTGTTGTCATTATTGTTATTGTTGATGTTCAGATTGTTTATTACACTGTTGTATTAAATTTGTCCTTAATTCAACCCTGGGGTTTGTGCCCTACTCGGTCTGAGGGTGGGGGAGGGACAACAGCAATGTGGTCTCCGGTCCTGGCAGGGCCTAAACCCCTACAGACTTGTTAGATTACACCTTACAACTGCTTCTGGTGGAGGAGAAGGAAGAAATAATTCAGCATTTTCTATGGTCCTCTTTCCTTAGCAGAGAGCACAACCTCTTTTCTTTCATAGTATGGGAAACAAATATTCATCTTCTTGTTTAAAACAGAGTATTTCCAGGTTAATATAATAAATGATGTCTTAATTATCTGTAAATGAACGTGATTTATCCACCTGTCAAAACTGGTAAAAGGAAGAAAATTTTAAAACTTCAGTTTATCAAATAGGGATGTACTTCAGACAGCCATCTATCCTCAGCTGGGTTTTGTGCACTCTACTGTTGTAACTTTATTTTACTCAGAGCTTCATCAAACATCTGTTTTAATCACTCTGCTAAATTCAGTCATTCTTCTGTGGCATTCCATGACATTTCAGACATCTCTATCCCAGATGATCCCAGTACTTTCCAGTCTTTTGCCATGTACGTACACACAACATAGATTGAAGGTTATATTCACAGAATGCTTTCTGACAGAATTTCACTCCTTCACCTCTAAAGCACCTCAGTGACATTTATACAGTGTTAGAAAACTGGTGGTTTATGATACATTTTTCATGCAGTTCAGTGACACACTGGAATAATTTAGCTATTTCTACTCGGTTCCTTTCATAAAGCAGCAGCTGTCAATACAGACTTGATCATGAATGGACAAAATCATGAATTTGTCAAAAAAAAAAACCCACACAGGACTTAAAGTCAATGCTCTTATTGTTCTCTGCAGAATATCTGTAGAAATTACAATCTAAATATGATATGTTTAATAGCACAGTAGTTTTATATTCTGCTGCTTGAGCTTAAGGGCAAACAATAAACATGGAGTATCATAAAAGCCACCAAATTTGGGTTATGCAAGGTTATTTTGGATTGGTATTTTAACCTTTAGTTAATTGGCCATATATATTATTATATATTAGTTTTCTCAACTTTGTTTTAGTTTTAAACTTACATGTAAACAGACAGTATATATGGGTAGAAAGAGCACCTGTTGTACATGATTGTTAAAAATGTTACAAATTTCAAGACTATAAATCATCATATTCCCACTGAGTCTTGTCAAGTTACCTTAACTTTTACCATGTTTTCGCTTATGGTTGTGTCACACCATGCAAATTCAGGCATGAAACTCATCTGTATTAACCACCTAGAGGCCCAAGGTTCCTCATACGCACAGTGAGGAAAGAGGAGTTTCTCACCCTGTGCTCCACAGCAAGAACATGTCAGCAAGATTCACAGTCTGTCTGCAGAAGGGTACTTATGTTTATTTACATGCCCTTTATCATGCATAGTTGAAGTTTGATGGACACCAACACTCAGTTTATGGACTTGTGAAGACTGTGCATGCTTATAGTCCTCAAGGTTTTATCCAGAATCTTTTAGCAAATTTACATTTTTCAGAATTGATTCAAAGGCCACTAAGTCTAAAGATAACCTTTCCATGACAATCTATGAGTTTTGGATACAGACACCTGGTTTTAGCATTAATGGTCTGGTCCTATTTTTTTATCAGTTGAAATATTTTGATAGTGAAATAAAAATAAAAGCTTCTCGATATGCTTTCTACTTAATCTGTGTTCATGGAATAGTTAATTAAGTAAATATAACCTCTCTTTCAAAAAGTGAGTAGTGACTTCTGCTGTTGTTATAAGCACTACAGATGTTTAGGAAAACAAAAGTTTCTCAGAATATTTTGGAGAAGTTTTAACTACTCTTTATGCAAACATAAGTGTGTCTAAAGCTAGCAGTTCAAGGAATTGCTAGTTAGAAGTACACCTGGCTTGTAATGAATGCTATGGTAAATTTTATTACTGTCAACATTTCAAAAAAGGAACCACTGCTTTTAAATAGTACTTTAAGTTCCCCAGCTTATTGCTCCATTGTCTCTGAACAAACTCAAGCCATAAAAAAAAATAAAATAAAATAAAATAAATCAGGATTCTATAATCAACTACACTAGCAAAATTCTGTTTATTTTTTCTTTCATGTCTTTTATTTCTTTCGTTCTCAAAAAATATCATAATACAAAATTTCAAATATATTCTATGATGTGTTAGTTTGTTTTTAAAATGCCTCTTTTGGTGTTACGCTTTAAGTGAGAAATCTACAAGCAACTTTGAGTTTATTCAGACAATGTATATATGTGTGCACTAAGATACTACATTTTTGTCCTATTCAGATAAACAATTTAATTGTGTGAATACATGAACTAGTATGATGATGTCCATAAGACTCTGTGTAGAAACATGTTTTTATTTTCAGCAAAATGTGGAAGAACTGTGAAAAGAATTATCTGAATTACAGAACTACTGTAGTAGCATATTAATTTGGTTTTTTTTTCCTCCTGAAAGTCATTATCTGAAGAATAACAAATCATTTATAAAAAAAGGCAACTAACAAGTGAAATTTAGTGTTAGAAGCTGTGTGATTTAGTATAATTTATGCGTTCAGTCTTCGGTTTCATGAAAGAATTGCAAAAGAGGTGTTCATTAATCTTGTCATTAGAGGTCAAAACTAAATCATCCTTTACTACAAGCTAAGGTAAGGCAATGATGTAAATCAAAACTCATTGCATAGTTGCCAGCCAAGTAATATTTCCAGTGTTTCAATACTCAGAAAAACATTTCTTTTGTTATAGTTACTTGCCATACAACTGATTGGCCCAAGCTGTTAAAAGTAACATGTATTTATATAACAAAATATTTTTCTGGCTTAAGTCTACACATATCAAAAAGTCAGAATTTAAATAGAATTCACCTAAACATGTTTTCCTATATCAAAGAGGATTTTTTATCTTTACGAACAATACCTATGATATGCCATTACCTTGGTAATCGCTTCCCCTGACTGAATCAAAAAGGCCATGGAAATCAAGCCTGATTCAATTCAGCAAGCCTTCTTACTTCAATTTTTAGTGAGGAAATGTTTTTCTGCCACACCCAGTCTCCCATACAGTTCCTCTGCTTGAATTAGCGGGTCTTCTATCAAGCTACAAAGACCTGTTTAATTCTGCAAGCAAGAGTGCTCTCTAAACCAGAGACATGTCAAACTTCCTGCAATTATAAGTGGACACATGTTGACTTTTACACTTAAATTAAAATGTATTTTTTTAAACATTATAGAAAACACCTGCTAGAAGAAAAGGGGAAAGAGTTTATGGAAAAGACTGATTCATTTCTTATTCTTAAGATTTTTCAAATCTTACAGATTTGCAGTTTTGAGGATTGATGCTAATATTATTGCTCTTTCCTACCTAACTTGTCATTTTCACCACTATCAGCTGGATAAAAACTCACACAGTCAACATTTACCTCTGCCTTCCCATTAGAACTGAGAGAAGGGAAGTTAAATGTCTGACATGTCTTGTACTGCTCACCATGACTGATATCAGGAAAGATCCATACCAGTTGAACAAGGAATAACATATATCCAAATATGCAACGTTTAATTTCTCATTAAAAGATCAGGAAAATGTTTTATTTTTGCTCTGAGATAATAATTAGTGAATTATGCTTCATATGACTTTACACACACTTCAATCACTCCTCTTATTCCATTTTATTTTTAAAATTATATGTGTCAACCAGAGAGAAAAGTAATTCTTTCCATTCTGCCCAGGCATTCTTCTTCATTATTTTTGACAAATGTAAGTTGATCCTCATAGACTTTCAAAATGCAACCATTTCTATCAGATCTGTGGATGATAACAAAGATTTATAGTGCTTCATGTAACAGGCTAGAGCATCACTGAAGGGTAATAATAAACGTTAGAAGAAACAGTCATTTAAGCATATATTGAGAAAATGTCAACATTATTATGCCAGCCACACCATAACCACATTCAGTTTCTGGTGCTAAAGTAGAGAAAGCTTACCTTTATAATCATGTATTTTATTATTTGTGAATTCTGAGTTTGTTTGCAATTATCATTCAGAATTACTCATTTGTAAGAGTGAAAACTCTGTAGTGTTATAAGTATTGTGAGATGAAAAAGGATAGCATTTGATTTGTAAACTTATCGTCACTTACCTTCTCTGCTGATTGGGCTGTACCAAAAAAGATTGGAATAAAAGCTAACCAAATTATGCAGGTTGTGTACATAGTAAATCCAATGGGTTTTGCTTCGTTGAAGGTCTCTGGAACCCCTCTTGTTTTAATAGCATAAACAGTGCATGTCACCATCAAGAGAATACTGTAGCCAAGGGAACAAATGAGAGAAAGATCTGAAATGTCACATTTGAGAACTCCCCTGGCATTTTCTGGTTCAAGTGTCCTCTGCTCTCCATAGTCTACGATGATATGTGGTGGATCAATAGCAAACCAGATGAAGACTCCAATAAGCTGCATTGATATGAGGCTGAAAGTGATCACCAGCTGGGAAGCCGGACTAATAAATTTGGGAGCTGTGACAGACTTTTTACCTTGTTCAAATATTCTGTGAATCCTGTTTGTTTTGGTAAGCAAGGCAGCATAGCTGAAACACATGCCAAGTCCTAAAAAGATCCTTCGAAACGAGCAGACCACTGTATCAGGAGTCGCAATCATTAAAAAAGTAATGGAGTAGCAGAGAAAAATGCCAGTCAAGAGCACGTAACTGAGCTCTCGTCCAGAGGCCCTGACAATCGGTGTGTCGTTGTACCGGACAAATGTCACAATCACAAAGGTGGTGGCAATTATACCAAGAATAGCTATGAAGACGGGCACGATGGCCCAGGGAGAATGCCACTCCAGTTTGATTATAGGGATAAGTTGGCAATCTGTACGGTTGGCATTTGGTCTCTTATTAATGGGGCACAGTTCACAGCTGAATTCATCCACCTGGTAATGGTACCCCTCGCAGCGTTCGCAGTGCCAGCAGCAGGGCACTCCCTTTACGGTTTTCTTTCTTTCCCCGGCTTTACAGGGCAGGCTGCAGACAGATGCTGGATGAGTGTGTTGTCTATTAGCCCACTGCATGTCTTCTACCTGTGGGTATAAAAAATTAATGAGCCTTCTATTTTCCCCCATTAATAATATCCTAATCCTGGCCACAGGTTTGTCATAAATCACTACATGCTGACAGTACAAATACAGTTTACCATAATAAGAAACCTGTTTCTTTCCCTTGTATTGACTTCATAAAAAGTGTTAAAAGATTGTGTCCAATAAATCATTTATGCCACAGGCTTGATGAGTGTCATTAGTTTCTATTTACCTCTTTACTGCTGACCAAATTGACGTTTGTGAAGATATTTATTGACTCCAGGCTAGTTTAAAAGCAAAAAACCCTGTACACAGTGCTTTAAAAGTTAATCGCATGCAAATATAAATACCAGTAGTTCTCAAACATTTAATTACAAAATAAGGCTATGTGAGTTTCAGATAAGTTTCTGGTACAGCAAAAAAATAGATTGAAATCTCCTTGCATCAGCTCTGGCAGAATAAAGACTGCCAGGAAAAAAAGATCCGTGATGCCACTTCTTCCATGAATGTGGATATTTTATACTTTTTAACTTTCTAAGTCATGAAATGCACAAGCATGTTTTGTTTACATTTCTAGAAGATAAAAATGAGTATATACTGATTTCTGAATAATAATAATGTCAAAAGACATCATGGCTACTGCTTTAGTCCTCCTGATTTAACATGTTCAAGAATCTGTACAGAACAGATACACACAATGCAGTCTTCTTTTGGAAATTCCAGTTTTCTCCACATCAGCGCATTAACAAAATACACTTTTTTCATCCCCTTCTCTATTCTTCCTGCATGGCCTCCAAATAAAATCCAAACAGGAAACTCACAGATTTAAAGCATCTCCTGCTTAAAATGGTGACTGTTTGGTCCCAGCTCACCTTATCCCACCCTTAGTAACACCTTGTTCTGCCAGATGTCATGCGGAGTGAACCAGGGCAGTGCGTGGAGCAAAGAGCTACTTGTAGGCACCAGGCTCACTCTGTGTTGCTCCCATGCTCCACCTTTCATTCCTTTGTTAGGTGGTAAGCACACAAGGACAAAGGAGTTTCCTTGTTCTTGTCTATTAAGTACTTAGCACTTCTGGATCATTTGTAAGCTTTATTTATAAGTGAAACAGCAATAACAAAACTTCACGCGTCAGGAATGTTTTCAGTTCCTTCTGGAGGAGGACAGAATGGGGGCAGCTTATCAAGAGGGATAATTCTGGCTTTAATGATTTATTTTTCCAGAAATTTTTCAACAGCTTTGAGAGACAATCACAATATAACATTGCCGACCTCATTTGCCTTCCTTAGAGAGCTGGAACACTGGTTACAGCACCACGCAGGGTGAACAAAGCAGCAACAAGCAGCCAGGCTCTTTGTCTCCTCTGTCCGCACTTCTGCACAGTGTAGGACTTCGCCACTCAAATTCACCACAACTTCATCACTCAAAGGGGCAAAGAAGGGACCACACAGTAACAAGGAGACAAGAGACTCGCTCACACAATCAGCTCTGTGAATCCTCAGTCACTCAAGGACTTCAGTGGGGTTTGGATTGCTTCTGAACCTACAGAAGTTAACCATATTTTCTATTAAGGACTGTGATAATTATACAAGATGCAGCATCTGGTGACTATCTAAAAGGAAATAATTTAAGTAATTAGCTTCCTAAAACCCATAAGAATAACCCAGTTGCATGAAACAGCTTTGATAGAGCCCTAGCAGAGCACTCGACACTCAGAAAATATTTCCCTCTGTTACAATCTCCTGGTTTTAATCACTGAAATTCTCAAAACCTTCATAACCCCTACTGTTTCATCAACTAGACAAGAGAGAAAACATGTTATGATTAAATCAGTGTGATAGCAAAGACATATTCTCCTTCACAGTGTTGTTAGGAGAATAAATACATCAAAGCTTGTGATTTAGTCAGATACTATGATAATGAGGGCAATAGGAGGCCATGGTCATTAATCCAGATCTGTGGATAAATTTGGGATGACTCAAAAAAAGAAGAGTACTGCATATTTGCCAGATTATAGCACACAATACAGAATCAGCGGGAGAGTACACAACACCTGATGCAGCATAAACTTAGAATGGCATGGACAGGCAATATCTAATCTGACAGAAAGCCTGACAGGATATAGCTAAGGTATCCAATTTTTTTAACACATTTGAACTAGCAAAGTTAGTTTATACAAGATCAGCATTTAATACCATGAGGCTACTGTGTTTCTTATCTGGCATTAAGCATCCTAAAGCCACATTTACTGCATTGTGAATCCACGGCTTAGATAGCTACACAGAATTCCTTTACATCTTTCAGAGTTTATACCTTAATAAAGTAACAAAAAAGAAAAAAAATAACCTTTTATTGTACAATTATTTATGATTTTGCATACTTTTGTCTTGACAGTGCTTTAATTAACTAAAAATGTGCTTAGAAACTATTTCTGGTTGGCAATATATTTAAGTACCTCAGGTTATGCATTCTAGTGGCAACAACTGATAATAAATTCTTGTTTCTGAAGGTCACTGGTAAAGATTTATATTATGTTTTTCATTCTAGTACATCTGACACAAACTACACAAGATATAATTTTCAGCATGGCAATACACAGTTATGAATGTTGGAAAACTCACTAGCTAAACAAACTTTAGGTTTTTCTTCTTTTTAAAATTAATTATGAATATAAGCACTATTAGATACTACTATACTTATTCAAACAAGAATGGACTTTTAAAGCATAAAAAAAAATTCTAAATGAATGTAGAGAAGAACCATAATGTATAGCTGGGGCATGTGCATTTTACAAGGTATACAAGTTATGTTTTACAACCTGTCTTGTCTGGATTACTTTTTTAGGTGAAACACATAGTTACATTTAGGTTGACCTACATTACTCAAAAGTTCTTAACAAAAATCTTATGAGTTCTTGCTCAGGAGGTTTTTTTATTTCATTTTCTATCTAACAAGAAGGAGAAGATATATTCCCAAGAAATGTTGGCTAGTGTTTGAAATCGGAGATTCCCTTTAAGATACTTGCAGATCTGAGAAAATTCTGACATTGTAGGATTTAACTCTGGAAGTGAGTGCAAAGATGGGATTCTTCCATGAACCCAACCATCCTGACAATTCCGTTCATAGCTACATTAATAAGTAACATGGCATAGTAATAGTCAATCTGTGGAGCAAAGGTGTTGGCTCTGAGGGTTTGATGTTCACATTGGTCAGTATTTGAAATTCAAGACTGAAAGGAAGGTTATGCTGAACTAATTTTGGCACAGTGCTGTGGACTGAACACCCAGTAATGATTAAAGAAAATTAGATGTCATTCTGGAAAGCATCTTCTATTTTCATTTCATCCAAACCCAGTCCAATTCACATAGCCTGAGACCCACTCCATAATGAGCAAGGTTGCTAAGTGGGAATAATTAGCAGATTCATTTCAAAAGCAGACTTTTGACTGAAACAAAATGCTGTTGTGTGTACACCCTCAGACTGCTACTTAGACAATACTGTAATTAAGGCAGAGTAAAAGGCAGGGGAAACTATACCTCAGAGTGAGCACTGCTTGCTTTTATTAGATCCAAACAGGTCTGCTAAGGGTTTCTGTCTATTCAGCAATTAAAGACTGAAAAGTCATCCTATTTCTGGTTGTCATCTGGTTCATACCCAACTATCCATAACCTGCAGTAGCCTTTGCCTGTAACATATTTTTGAAGTCTTATTTTGCATAATATGAATGTAATAAGGAAATCCAGTATATTACATAATTACAGCAATGGTCTTAAAGCTCTATCAGTTTTTTTCAGTCACTGAGTATATATATATATATATATATATATATATGTAAAAGGATCCAGCTTCTTGAACATGTGCAGAAATTCACCTGTGTCATTATTTTTCAATCCTTAGGTTGTAGTACTATTGATCCCGCTTCTTCTCCGAGATTAACTTTAGACAATAAATTACAGTAGAAACTGTAGAAAAGTGAAGGAGGATGATTTGGGAACATAAACCTAGGGACACTGCTAATTTTCAAAACTGCTGAAAACCTGTAATAGTCATATACTTTAAAGGGAGTTGCTGGATGCTCAGACTCTTTTGAAAATCATAATTTTTTTATGTAGACATAAACACATGTCAGGGAGACTTTCAAAAGTGCCAAAGGGAACTTGTTCAATCCGGCTAATTCATTTAAATGGGAGCTAAATTCTTTATCTGTTTAAGTACTTCTGAAAATCCCACTATGTTGCCATCTGCAGATTTCACAATCTAAATATTTTGGAAAACCTTACGCAAAGTGATCTAGAAATTCAAATGTTACAAAACTAACTTCAGGGGACCTTAACTTTAGGCACACATTTTTTAAAAGAATCTCATGAGGGAAAGAAACTGACAAAGCCAAAGCCAGACAAAAGAAAGGCAGAAAAGGGGGTTTTGACATTGAAAAAGAATGAAAAAGTTCTGCATCTCTTCAGCCCTTACTGATCAAAGTGTCTGGGTATACAGCACTCTTTATATTGCTCAGACCCTGCTAAGGCTGGGTGAGGCTCAGATTATTAAGTAGCCTTAGGTAAACATGGTTTCTAGACAGCTTATTTTGTCACATTCATTTTCATGTGACATCTTCTAGCTGCTGTTCCCTGTAGTATGACACATGACAATGCACAGTTCATTGTAAAATGTATCCGAATTCATCATCTAAGTCAGATGGAGTGGAATAGCCTAGCTCTGTATTTGTTATTAATAATAGTTTAAACATTATTATTAATGTTGAGTAGCTTCTCTGAGTTTGGAAAGTGCCTGATAGATTGATGTGAAATACCTCACATTCCCCTAAAATGAGGCTCTATTTTCTACTATTTCAATACTTACCAGAGTGACAACATCAGGAAGAGTATGACAGCATGTCTAAGACACGTACTCATTTTCTATGAAATGCATCATGATACAAAAAGAGAATAGCTTCACTGCTATTTAAATAGACATTAAAATCATCTCTATATGAGATAACTGCTTGATGGAGCTGCAATTTGCTTTAATTTGCAGCACTAAAACTCACCATTCACTAAACCATTAAAATACAGACAAAATGCCATTTCATATCCAAACCAAGTAAACACCTCTATCCTTCATGAACATTATAAATACAATTTCCTTTAATATCTAATTATAAAGCTAAAAATCAATGATGTGAAAACTGTGCTAAAACAAGATGATATTTACATGACACAGTACAAATAGCACATTCACATTCCTGTCACCTATGTTCTTCCAATAATCAAGCAACTCATTCATTTAGCAATGCCTTCAGCAACCAGAGGAGACTGATCGAAAGTGCTGTTAATAGGTCACATATCATTTATGTGTACAAACTCACTCTGTTTTCCATTCTTAATAATCATGGAAAAATTCATCACATAATTCAGCAACCACTGACAATATAAAGGCACCTGGACATTGGTGGATAATATTTCAATGTATCTGATTATGATATTATTATCACTTATAGGAATTTTCATTTTTGAAATCTTCTCTCAGAGTTAGGAATTTATTAAAAATAATTAAAGATACGTGTTTAATGATATTATTGTAATGAATGGAATTACACAAGATCTGGACAGAGGAATGCAAGTAGTGCATTCTATCAGAGTTGTGGGAGCAGGAAAATATCTTCTTTTGTAGGCAGCTAGCCAAGACTTTCAGAAGCATCAAGGTTCTCATATATAAATTCATATGGTTTTTAATAGATACTCAGATTCTTAGTTATAAAAATGACAAAGAACTGAAATATCATCTCCAGCTGTCACCTAGAGCTGTCCTTATTTTTGTCTCGTTCCTGGAAGTATTTCTTTTCTGACAAAAAGCTTTATCACAGGAGCATAACAAGTAAGTGAATTAAAGCAATTTAGTCTAATATTTAGCTTTTATAATTGTCTAATGCATTTATTCTCACAGTAAAAGTTCAAGTCTCTAATGTACCTTGTCCAATCAAGTCACCTGAACCATCAAAAAACAAAATTAAACTGAAACTTGTTCAACTAAAATGAATTCAGTATAAGCCTAAATATAATGGTCATTGCATTCAGTTTGCCAGACAGATTTTATCCCTTTAGAGAAAAGCTGTTTGCACTTACAGGCTAAACTTACAAATATTTAAGCAGGCATGTACTGATGGGTAAGAAGTCAAGGAAAAAAAAAAAAAAAAGTTTTAAATTAAAAAACTAAACGCAGAATGAATCTAGATTGTCAATGGCAGCAAACAGTCACTATCATTACCAAATTTGCCATAATTACTCTTAATGATTTACCTTATTTATCTCATACAGATGTTTTCCTAGCAACTGAAATGTCATTTTCTGGAATTTCAGACGTAGACATTCCTAGAGGTTTGCAAAGAACATGGGATCCTATCTTTGGTTTTACAATATACAGGTAGAAAATTAATGCCGTCAAATACCAGTTTGAAGAGGAGTCTGAGAAGCTTGATCAAATGCAGTGACCGTTAAAGGAGCAGTCTGAAATACTACAAGGAAATAATTATTTCTTTCTTTCTTTAGGGACAGAAGCACAGGTTGTTACAACCCAGATGCAAGCTGATATATCCTAACTGTGAATCCACCTGCCCAAAGTTCCTCCCTAGGCACACCACTTACCATCTCTATCTCACAGCTTCCCTAAAGGAAAAGCAAAGACAGTTAAATCTACTGTAATTTAAATGTTAATACCTATTTACATGCATTTATATGCAATTATTTATATGCATGTATGAGTTAAAATGTCCTGGACTACAGGAAGGAAGGTGATATTTATATTATTTGAAAGCAGTGTTACAGAAAGGTTAAACAACTTTGGTCTCTAAGCTTAGAGTGAGCCTCTGACACAGTCTGACTTTTTCAGTGACCTTGGGCAAATTGTTTAACATGCTTGAATCTCAACTTTGCAATTGTCTGTGTGGAGGCTGTCAAGCAGACGAGCAGTGGAGACACTTAAGATTGAAATGTGGGTAAGAAGTTTAAGTAGGGATATAAGTGATCTCCATCTCTCAGGATTTGAAGATTTTTTTGCCCAACGAGTGTTTATATTTTAGAAAGCTTGATTAAAGCAATTTTTACTTTTAAAACTGAGCAATATTTTTTCAACAAATACCAGGAAAAAATAACAATTATGTGCTTCTTCAGCATGTCAAAAATCTTTCCTGTCGTCTCCAGTTTCCCAGAACTACAATATCACCAATCTCTGGAATTGCTAAAGCTCAGAGAATGTATTTTTAATGTTCTGGCCATATTAACAAGTCATTCTCAGCTAAGGCAAAATAATTAAAGGGATGGATGCTCTGAGGTTATACATACAAACAGAAAAGAACAGTGTTAAGTAAATACAAAGTTTCTTATGCTCATAAACAAAAAAGGTTAAATACCAACCTTGCTTTATCAATAGAAGTATGTTATTTAGTGTGCTAAGACTGTAATCGTACCTCAAAGAAAAGAACCTTACCAGTTAAGTCATATAATTCATGACTGTTGAATACTTGCATAGAGGAGCATGCTCTGGAAACCTTAAACGGAATAATTGTACCACTGCATCATAATCTACAGAGTTTATTAGTGCTATACAGACTTTAAAGCTCAGTTTTATAATGCTAGCCTTTGAATGGTTTGAGAACTGTTTATTTACTTTTACTTTGCCTTTTTGACTTTTACTTTTCTCTACCTGTGGTTTGATTGGTACTGATGGGCTACAGAAGTGCTGACCCTAACAGACTCTTGGTACAAGGGTAGGAGGAGCTGCAATATATTCTCTTCTTCAATTTACCAAACAACAAACTTATTAATATGCAGAAAATACCTGGAAAGCAACATTTTATACTCAGATGCCTTGAGGAGTAGACTAGCACAAAGGGCAGTGATTAGCAGGTCATCAAGTAAAACAACTATTTTTATAAACTGTTTAACTATCAGATGGAATTTTACAGCAATCTAGTAGGTACTTCTATTCAATATAAACTAGATTTTTTTTTCTTTCTTGGAAGCATAAATCACAACTAATTTTTAAGCACCTGTTTGTGAAGATAGTCTCCTTTGAGACCAAAAAAGCAAAACAAAACAAAAAATCCAAACAAACAAAATATCCCACAATATTTCCTTAATAGTTTTATGATACAGAAATATCCTATTCAAGATTATATCAGCAGACTTCAGAATTTTTGGAAGTGCTTTGCATGATCTATTGTCTATACTTCGAAAATATATAATTACTACCAATCAATCAGACCGCAAATCAAGTTTCCAAAGTTATTCTTTAGGCAGACCATTTTCACATAGACAATCTCTACCAGACATCCTTACCTAGAGGTCTTCACTGCCCTTACATGTACCTGACATGCACTTGAAGAGATTTTAATGAACATTGATATATATATATAATTTATGATGTACACACAGGAATTAAAAGTCATTATATGCTACCAAAAGCAGATTGTGCCATAACTTTGCTTATAATTAAGCATGTTCAAAAAAACTCAAAAAAAAAAAACCAAAAAAACCCAACTTGTCAGATTTAGATTTTTCTTTAAGAAAATAGTGTTTTGAGAGGAAACCTTCCTCCATTGCCCTTTTACATCAAGTGATAGGTTTCAACCTGCTCTAGTACTATGGCCGTTTGAACCATAAGGCTTGGAAGTACATTTTTCTTCCTGCAGTTGATCATGCAGAAATAGCCTGCAAGCATACTTCAAAACATTTAGTACTTTGAAAAAACAAAAGGAGGCTAGTTTTGGCAGAGGTTTTTAATGTCAGTTTGTTTGTCTTGGGGAATCCTCAGTTCTGCTCAAGGTCTATTAAATCACTAGTTTAATGGACTGGTTGCATTTCCTGATGAAGCTTTTAATACCCATAATAACCATGCTTCCTCCCAGATCTATTGCTTTTATTTAGCTACCTAAGTTAAATTTCAAGTTGGCCCGTCCCAAGTCTGGTGCTCCATAGCTACTATATTTCACTCCAATCTGTGTCAGATGCCTTTCATTCCCAATGGTGCTCAGATTGTCCCCCACAAAAGGAACACAGGGGTTTAAGCACAGCAGTCATTCAACTTTAAATAAATTTTATATAGGCTTTTAATTTAAAAAAATAATTAATTAACTAATCCCATTTTTTAATGAAAAAGTAGTCACTATTACATGCTTTTAATCATTCTATTGATTTAAAAGAGAGTTTCTTTATCAAACAAGAAGCTGTTGTCCCCAAACACCTTCACAACAGCCTGCAAAAAAATGAACTGGGCTAGACCTTCAGCAGATTTAGAGCTGTCCAGTAACTTCACTAGAGTTATTCTAACAAGGTCATACACAGATTTAATATTACTTAAGGAGATTACTTGTCACCCTTTTTTCTTTAATATTTCATTATTTTAGAACTAGAAATTAGCCAATCATAAAAAGACTCAGTTCAGTATGAAAAAAGCTGTTGATGGGTTTGTTTTGGTTTTAATCCTGCCCCATTATTTTAAATGGGTTAATTTATTTCCTATTTCTTGATCAGTGCAAAAGATGCTGTGCATATGAAACTGAAGAATGAATGCCTCTAAATTCCGACCTGCACAGTCTTTCCTACAAAATAATATCAATATAGAAATAATATATTCTTTTTATTCCCACACTGCTCATAGACAAGACCTCAGTTACACTAAGGGCTATACAAATCTACAAGAAAAAATTATGGTCTCAATCCTAAAGAAGTCAAACTGTAAAATAAAGCAGAATATCAGCAGAACACAGAAAAGGACATCCCAAAACAAATAATGCAACACTGATCAGCATGATAGTCAGCAACTGTAGAACTCCTCCAAAAGATGTTTTTTGAGGAAATTGTAGCAAAGATATTTTTAATAAGGGAGCTGAAAGAACAGAGCAGGGCAATTCTGCATCTATTTCCTGAGCTTTCCATTCAAGCATAAGTAGCAACAAAACAGAAAGCATAAAGGTAGTAACTTCACCATTGACCTCGCAAAGAATAACAGAAAACAGTTAGAATATCCTGTGATCTGTGCTTCTTAGTTTTTAAACAGTGTTTCAGCAAAGTGAAGCATTTGAAATTTTGAGCAAAGTTGCCCTCACCTCAGCAACCTTGCACCTTGACTGTGACAGAGGAACAGACAAGCTCAATTGAAATGTAAGGATCAAGTTTATTTCCCTAGAAAAGAGGCACTTATGCCTAAACCATTCCTGATTTATTTGTCCAACCTGTTTTTAGGAAAAAAGCTGTTAATATGTGTAGTACATTCTACCCTGAAGAACTGCAAAACCCTAACATTGAGATGTACAATTTGACACTACTTTAAGGTGGGTTTCCACTATAATAGTTCATATGTTCTTTGTCAGCTTCTCCTAGTGAACAGTTGGCTCTTTCCATGATAAAAATTTTGAAACTTCACCACTACATAAAAGAACATCACACTGGTCCTTTAAACACCTTTCCAGCCAGATAACAAAATCACATATAAAAAGTCTGAAAGTCTGAACTAGTTCAGAACTGGCAGAAAACAGATTATTTTATACTAAGATTTTCATCAGCAGAGGAAGAGCTGTCTCTGCCAAGTCTATGCTGCTGCTTAGAATGAAGAGTCAATAATTAAACTGAAAATTCTGTTGAGAGACTTGGTGATCTGGCAGGCACAAAACAAGCATGTGGAAAAAGTTTAAGCTAGCAAAAAAAAAAAAAAAAAAAAAAAAAAAAAACCACAAAAAAAAACCGGGGGAAAAAATCCTTGTTACTAAGGAAAGAAAGATGAACACATTCAAAATGAGAGTACTTGAGGAAGTCAGCGGGGTTCATATGGACTGAACATACTGAGATTTAGTCTACAATACTTAAAGAACTGACTGAGGAGAAAGCTCTTAAGACTTTATGGGGAAGTATGGAGAACCTGCAAATGGGAAACCTAGTGTTCATGCTCAGAAAAGGGGGAAAAGCAGCTAGGGAATTATCAATCATTCAGTTTAACTTGAATTCCCAGAGTAATCCTGAAAGAAATAAACAAACATATTTCAAAAGCACAGAGAAAATAAACAAGACAAATAGCAGCCAAAAGGGATCTGTCAACAATGAGCTGTCACATTTCCTTCAGTGAGAGGGTAACAGGCATCGTGGATGAGAGGCAAGCAGCTAGGTGTCATTTATCTTAACATTAGAAAGATTTTTGACACCATCTCAAATTACACTCTCAGTCATAAGCAACCTATTGAAACATATCTAGCCCCTAAGGGCTAAGTGCAAATTATGTCAGAAAGCTGTGGGAAGATAAAATTTGTCATTGATTCACTGTAGAATGGAAGGGATGGTACAGGGTGGGAAGTGGAAAGGTCTATTCTTAGTCTGCTATTATTCAATACTTGTAATAACCACTCAATGCAGTTTGGATGATAGAGTAGATGGTGATCAAATTTAGGCAATAACACTGGAAAAGGCTGAAGCTATGTTGAAGGTCAGGACACTTATTCCAAACAATACTGCAGAGAGTCTGAAAAAAAGGAGTGTGTGGTTTAACAGAGACAACTAACAGGTAACACATTATGGGTCAGGAAGGACAGAGATAGCAACTCTTCAGAAAAAAAAAAAAATAAATCTCAGGGCTCTAGTGGATTCTAATATGTGAACCAATCTTATACTATTGCAAAAGGGGGAAATGCTATCCTGAAAAACACAGATGGATAATCCTTCCCCACTAGTCTGCACTCATGAATACATGAAATGATGTTTCTCCTGTACTCCACGCTAATGAGACTTCAGCCAGAGTGCTTTTTGAAGGCCGGATCATTAGGTTTCAGTTTGAAGGAGAATCAAATGGGGAGTCCAGAGGAAATCAGCAAAGATCAGAAGTATGACTAGAAAACATGATTTATGTGACTGAATTGAACAAATTCAGGTTACATAGCCTGAAGAAATAACACAGCCTAGGGGGTAAAACAACAGTCTTTGAATACATGAAAAGGATGAGGATGTACTTGATGTATACTGAACGAAATAAGAGGTAACAGGCGGAAATTATAACAATAAGGAGTAAAGTAAGGTATTTATAAGACACTTCAGTGTAATAAGGGTAGTTAAAAAATCAGAAGAGAATGCCGTCAGAGGCTGTAAAATCTTCATCCTTGGAGTAACATGAGTATAGAAGATGCTAACTTTGTGCAAGGGCTAGACAGTCTCTTGAGATCCCTTTGGCTGTCTTCCTTAGTGATAGGAGAGATTTCAAGTACTGATTATTCTGAATACAAATAAAAAACCTAGGCCAGATAAATACAAAATCTTCAATGTATTCTCATGACAGCTAAATTCTTTAGATGGCCTTTTGCAGTTTTAGATAATACCTATTTAAGAAACTTTTTTTAAAAAATATAGTTATAAGAATAAAGTAAATAAGAAATGCTGATGGTCATATTTTTCCTACTTCTTGGCTAGCGAATGATGCATATTGAATATTGTTATGGGTAGAGCTTCTGTATTTCTTTTGGTTACAGGGAAAATGCTTCTCTGAGAAATGGTAGGGAAAGAATGTCTAAGTAAAAGAAATAATCACTGTCACAACAGTAAACTGTTTTCACATAGACATAAAGAGACATAAAGCATTTAGGGAAGTATTAGGCAGCTCTCATGTAAAAAAAGTCCAATTTGGAGTCCTATATGTGGAAGGAAATGTCTCCAAGGATTCATAGAAAAGCTGTCCTTACCTACTAATAGGATGCACAACCTGAAGTAAAAGATGACCTAAATAAGTAACCAAGTTTATAAACTAATCAGTCTGTCATGGCATTCTTCTAGAGCTCTTGCTAAAGACATAAACAGTCTTGCATTCACTCAGGAAATGTAAGAGTGTAGGAACCCAGTTACTTGTACCCGTTCCAGCATTTGCTCAAGGCCTACAGGAAATCTACCTTTGAGGGGATTGCTAGCAAATTAAAAAACAAAACAAAACAAAACAAAACAAAACAAAAAACCACACAACAAAAAACAACTACAAACCAAAGTAACAAAATCCAGAAAACTTAAGAAAAGATGACTGAAAGAGATCTTGAGAGTACTCCTCTGGCCCCACCTCTGAATCAAGTATGAAAAATCAGTCTGTACAGCTCACCTGCTCTAACCAGCCATAGTGCTGGAGAATGCCCAGCCTCCCAGTGCAGTCCAGTGCTTAATTATCATTAGATCTTCCAGCATGTCTGCATTAATTTTTTCTTACTGTAATTCAAATCCAGTATTTCTCCTAATAGCTAAATTAATTATGACTAACAGTTTGTTCTTTTCCTGAATAATCTTTTCTGTATTGAAAGAGATTAACATAACTCCTCTCAGTTCAGTCTTCTCCAGACTAAACAATACCAGTTTGCTCAACCTTTCCCTACAGGCATACTTTCAGATCGCTGATCATTATCATTGCTTGCAGTTGGACTCTCTCCAGCTACTCTATTTTTTGAAGTGAAGTCACAATTTTGCTAACGAGGTCACAGCACTGGGGAAGATAACAGATGGGTTACATTACAAGTCTAGGAGTTCCTTGCAATGGCCTCTGGTGATGCAAATCTCAGTTAACCATTCCAAAGCCATTGCTTCACTTTCTGCTTCAC
The DNA here is from genome assembly GCF_003259725.1 of Athene cunicularia. Classification (NCBI taxonomy): domain Eukaryota; kingdom Metazoa; phylum Chordata; class Aves; order Strigiformes; family Strigidae; genus Athene; species Athene cunicularia. Next base: position 60,146,770 of record NW_020799092.1, read on the forward strand.
TTTCTTTCATAAATGAGGTTTCACTTCAATTCATGGAGTTACTGGAAACATTACTGCAATCTTCCCTATCTGATCCAGTTATTCCCAGCACATCCTATTGTCCCACTCAATACTAAATCTGTTTACTGTGAGTTGAAGTGACAGTGAGATTAGCTATACATTCTTCATTCCCTGATTTAAACTGTACTATCACCACTAAAACTGTGATACCATTTTGGAAACACAGAAAATAATTCACTACCTGTCTTTAAATAATTTTTTTGAAAAGTGTTTGAGGATTTATCAGGATGAAAAGTCCTGGATAAATTTTAGATGACTGTCCTAAAGAAAGGAAATTAATACTACTGCAAGACGAAGAGAAACTGCAGCAGAGCAAATAGAAAAAATAACCATATAGCAATGTTTGCTAACTTCTGGTTATTCTCATTCATTATATCATAACCACTGAATGTCTCTTTCTTTTTCCATTTAATGATTTTTAATTTAGTAGTAGAATTCCATTATATAACACAAATGAACAATAATTAAAGTCATTTAATCTACCGGTTTTGCTTTTAGGCATGAACGTTTTGCTTCTACGTTTAAAGGGCCACCCAAACTTGAAATTATAATACATATATAAATTTATATGGGGGAGAGGAGAAAGACGGAAGAGAATGGGGAAGAAACATGCTTGTTATCCATGTTCCACGTTGGTACCTCACAAAGCAATTCAACGCAGACTTCCTGCCACCTACACCCAGTAGCTCTTTGTCTATGCTAAAAGTCACATTAACTGGTACCAGGGGAGCAGCTAACCCTGCTCTGAAGTCCCATATATGAATGCAGAACTCTCCAGGAATACATATAAAAGCTCCTGACTTTTCATTGTTCTATCACTGCACGCTTGTTTTTATTGTGAAAGACAAAATAATATTTTAAACTACAAGTGATTTATTTGTGATGCATGGCAAGGCCTCCTTTCTAGTTTTGGGGTTTTTTTTAAATGGTCCTGTTGGCTATGACTATTTAAAGAACATTCTAATCACAACACTTCTACAACGGTTGATCACAAAAACTATAAAATATCTACTATCCACTCAAGAATCCTGTGACAAATTCACAGCTAAGCGTGCAACTGCAACCCTGTGCTTCATTTGAGAAACCTGACTTTCAGTCACCCTGACAAGGAGGGAAAAAATCCCTATTCATCCTAACTCTCAAGCAGAAGCTGTTTCATTGGCAATCTAGTATCATTCTAATGAAGAACAAATGGTTCTCTGAGTTCAGGATTTTTTCTTAGCAGCACTCTTTTTTTCCATTTTCTTTTTTTCTCCAAAGAATCAGTCAAAATGTTTCAATGAGGAAAAAAAAATACTATAAGGACCAACAAAGTAAAAAGCTTCAGAAGGAAGATAAGTTGTCGTTCTTCTGGGGTTCTTCTAAGGTCATTGTCTCTTGAATCCAAGTTCTGTTCTGATTTCCAGTCATGTCTGAAATAGCATCTGTTCTACTACAGGCACATCTCAAAATCATTTAATGCATTTTTAACATCTGTATTCAGCTTATTTCCCCTATCCCAAAGTAATTTTTTAATGAATAACACAATCTGTAACCTTTCAAAATAATAAAATCACAATTTTATTCCATGTTTCATGTATTTTTTCGGCTTGTCTACGATTTGTATATGCTGTAGCCTACGGATGACTTAACTCTTCAGTCTAGCATTGATCTCATATTGACCTCAGGCTCTGACAGTGAGGAAGAATAAATCCTGAGTCATACTTATTGAACTGTGTTAAGATTTTTTTTCTTTGTGAAACCTAAGTAGTCTTCTGAATACCATAATAGTCTCTTTCTACTTTCAGCCCTATGTAGAATAAAATAAGCTAACAATATAGTTTTGTGAATATAAGAACCTAAAACATTTTTGCTTGGTTTACTGGTTTATTTTTAACCCCGCATCAACAATTTTTAGGCCAGTAAGTGGAATAGAGTGTAAGTTTGAACTCTACTGCCTTATTACATATAGGCAGAAGAACACCCTGAAGGCAGTATGATTGTCATATTTTGTTTATAGATGTAATCATATACAGCACTAAGTGCTCCTGCTGTGTATTTCACTGTAGCATGTTCTTTTGTTAAACACAGGGCTTAGATTCAGCAATTTGAAAATATCTATCAATCAATTATATAACAGCTAACACAGGAAAAAAGAGGCTCTCTGGCTTCTTTAATGAAATATACTGGCCTACAGCAAAGCTTGAAACTTATTTGCTGCACTTAGAGAAAACATCAGAAGCTTCTTGAATAATTTTCTTTTACCATGTCACAAGAAAGGGAACTAATGCATTTTGAATCTGTTACTTCCAAAAAGAACTGACTAATGTCAGTGTTGATAGTTTCCTTCAGGATTAGATACATAATTTATGAGAGTCCTAGAAAAGAAGAGAAATCAAACACTGATTCAATTCTTTTTGTGGTATGGCTGCCTGAAGGGATGCTCATTGTGAATGTGGGATTCCCAGTTTTTTACTCGTTCACCAAACACTGCTTAAGGCTGATGATGATTATGGCTGTCTCTCTGATAGTTCATCACATCAGTGTAATTTAATTTATGGTTTTCTTAGTCATAAATCAAGACCATTAAGAAAAAAAAGATGCTTTTGAGTAATTTATATGCTTAGTGCATGCACTCCATAAACCTGAAAGCTTAAGCATCCTATTATTTCTAACAGATTGATAAAAATCTGTTATTGTAAAATTTCTCTTGCCTTTCCATGGAATTCTTGTGGGAAAAAAAAAAAAAAAAAAAAAAAAAAAAACAAAAAAAACCCACCAAAAACACAAAACCCACAGGTGAATTCAGTTTTAAAGCTTTCACTGTTTTCACTTGAAACATACAGTGTATTGATATGATTTGTTTTTCTTAAGGAATAATATCACATAAATGGATATCCAGTCAAGATTTTTATTGGCATCAGTTAAATGCCTGATTCTGAAAGCAACAATAACTGTGTCTACCTGAAGTCCCATCAATCAAAATTACTGATTTGGAAAAATATGCATTTGGATGTACATATTTTTTTCATATAAGAATCTTTAAACACAGAACAATGTATAAGCTTGAAATGAGATCTGATAATGCTGTAAAATATATTAAAAATTATTTTTTAGAAGCTAAAATAATCGATATTAAATTTTTTAAACATTTCAGCTTTTTCCAACTGACATTTCGGTTTCAAAACATAACGTTTTTAAAGAGGGGAAAAAAGTTACTCAGAAATGAGCCAGAACAAACTCAATAGGTTCCTAAGTAAAGGAAAATGAGAAAAATATTATTAAAACTTTAGAACTGGAACTATTTTCATTTACTGCCCCCAACAAAAGTCATCAATCAAAATCTCAGTCTAGCCCTCACTACAACATGTGCAATATAGAACACAGTTTCTGAGACGAATTTCATTTTTAATCATAAAAGGAAGTTGATTTCAAATCATAAGTGCCAGGAAAATCAAGCTTGTTTTTAACAACTTTCCTCCAACAGAGATTACATGGTTGAGAGCTCAAATTTGCTAAATGCACACATTTGTAGTGAACTTTTACGTGTGACCTGGTATGCAAAATACTGTTGCAATATGAATAAAACATAACTTTTAGAGAAACAGCTACCTCTTCCTAGATTTTTTTTATTCATTATGGAAACCAGAATATTTTTTTAAGAAATAATTTTGACTATCAGATTTTCATGAAAATAAATTATCTTCTTCTCCTGACAAAGAAAATGAGGAAAGCAAACAACAGAAAACCCTGACGATTAACATGTAGTCAATGATCAGAAGTTCCAAGGCAATTATTTTTTCCTTCCAGGTGACACTAAAAATTCTTGGGTCTGGTTATTTCCAGTACTTTAAGATAATTTAAAGTCAGGCAACAATAGAGAGTAAAAGGACTTTAGAAGAGGTGTAAATTTACATTGTCAGAACTATGTACAGTGATAATTAGAATCATAGAATGGTTTGGGTTGGAAGGAACCTTAAAGATCATATAGTTCCAACCCCCTGCCATGGGCAGGGACACCTTCCACTGGATCAGGTTATTCAAAGCCCCATCCAGCCTGGCCTTGAACACTGCCAGGGAGGGGGCAGCCACAGCTTCTCTGGGCAACCTGTGCCAGTGTCTCGCCACTTTCACAATAAATAATGTCTTCCTTATGTCTAATCTAAATCTACCCTCTCTCAATTTAAAACCATTACCCCTCATCCTGTCACTACATTCCTGATAAAGAATCCCTCCCCACCTTTCCTGCAGGACCCCTTTAAGTACTGGAAGGCTGCTATAAGGTCTCCCTGGAGCCTTCTCTAAGCTAAACAACTCCAAATCTCCCACCTGTCCTCAGGTACTCCAGCCCCCAGATCATCTTCTTGGCCTCCTCCGGTCCCACTTGAGCATGTCTATGTCCTTATGTTGGGGATCCCAGAGCTGAACACAATACTGCAGGTGGGATCTCACAAGAGCAGAGTAGAGGAGGAGCATCACCTCCCTTGACCTGCTGGCCACACTTCTCCTGATGCACCTCAGGATACTGTTGGCTTTCTGGGCTGATAGCACATATTGCTGGCTCATGATCAGTTTTCCATCCACTACTACTCCCAAGTCCTTCTCTGCAGAGCTGCTCTCAATCCGCTCATCACCCAGCCTGTATCTGTGCTTGGGATTGCCTCAACTGATGTGCAGGACCTTGCATTTGGCCTTGTTGAACTTCATGAGGTTTGCATGGGCCCACCTCTCAAGCGTGCCAAGATCTCTCTGGATGCCACATCCCTTCCCTCCAGTGTGTCAACTGCATCACAACTTGGTGTCATCCTCAAACATGCTAGGGTGCACTCATGTTGCCAACAAAGATGTCAAACAGCACCGGTCCCAACACCAACCCCTGAGGAATTCCACTCATCACTACTCTCCACTTGAACATCAAGCTGTTGACTGCAATTATTTTGAGCTCAACGATGCAGTCAATTCCTTATACACTGAGTGGTCCATCTGTCAAATCCACGTGTCTCCAATTTAGACACAAGGATGTCATGTGGGACAGTGTCAAATGCTTTGCACAAGTCAAGGTAGGTGACGTCACTTGCCCTTCCCTTACTGACCAGTACTATAACCCCATCATAGAAGGCCACCAAACTTGTCAGGCATGATTTGCCCTTAGTGAAGCCATGTTGGCTGTCACCAATCACCTCCTTATTTTCCATGTGCCCTAGCACAGTTTAGAGGAGGATACACTCCATGATCTTGCTGGGCACAGAGGTGAGACTCACTGGCCTGTAGTTCCCTGGGTTCTCTTTATTTACCTTTGTAAAAATGGGTGTTATGTTTCCCCATTTCCAGTCAGTGGGAACTTCGCCAGACTGTCACAATTTCTCAAATATGATGGATAGTGGCTTAGCCACTTCATCTGCCAGTTCCCTCAGGACCCGAGGATGCTACTTATCAGGACCGTGGATGCTACTCATTAGGATATATGGACTTGTACACCTTCAGGTTCCTTAGGTCTCGAACCTGATCTTCTCCTACAGTAGGCAGTTCATCCTTCTCTAAGTCCCTGCTATTGTGTTCCACAACTTGAGTGGTGTGGCTGGAGCACTTGCCAGGGAAGACTGAAGCCAAAATTTCATTGAGTACCTCAGCCTTCTCCATATCCCAGGTAACCAAGTCTCCCATTTCCTTCCAGAGAGGGCCCACATTCTCCCTAGTCTTTCTTTTATCACTGACACGGCTATAGAAGTTTTTCTTGTTGCTCTTGATGTCTCTGGACAGATTTAATTCTATCAAGGCTTTGGCCTTTCTAATCTGATCTCTGACTGCTCAGACAGTTTATCTGTGTTCTTCCCAGGCTACCTGTCTTTGTTTCACACTCTGTAGGCTTCCTTTTTATGTCTGAGCTTGTCCATGAGCTCCTTGTTAATCCATCTAGGCCTCCTGGTGTTCTGACCTAAATTCTTTGTTGGGATGCATGACTCCTGAGCTTGGAAGAGGTGATCCTTAAACAATAACCAGCTTTCTTGGGCCTCTCTTCCCTCCAGAGTTTTATCGCGTGGTATTCTACCAAGCAGATCCCTGAAGAGGTCAAAGTCTGCTCTCGTGAAGTCCAGGGTAGTGAGCTTGCTGTGCACCCTCCTTGCTGCCCTAAGGATCTTGAACTCCTTTCATGGTCACTGCAGCCAAGGCTGCCCTTGAGCTTCACATATATATAATTGTATGTATACTATAACTGTATAAAAGAATCAGATTCCTTGAGACTATAGTTTGATGTTTCTAAATATATGCTTTCAAGAGTGTCCTTGTATCTGTGAAAGATTAAGATGCCTCATTCGGGCTCATGAATCACATAAAAATTAAAATTTTTAAGTTCAAGATTCTTTTTTCATTTAACTTCAATACTTCAGAATTGTCACACATGTTTGGTTTGTAAGAATCACAATAGTAGTTCTAATCAGTAATCATGAAGTTCCTACATCTGGAAGCAATAGCTGCTTCAGAGGAAATCTGAAAGATTAGTCTGCCTGAAAGAGTGCATTAATGTTACGCAGGACTACAGAGAGAAACTAACACTGCAGCCAGTGGGCCACTGCAGCTGGTGTAGCCTGCTGACAGAGCCCCGTAGGGAGCGTGATACAATCTCTATCTAGCAAGAGTCAGCACTTTCTGTCCAAAGAGAAAGCCAGCACTGCACCAGGAAAGGAAGAAGTCTGAAGCTTGATCACAAGGACCCTGCAGAGTCAGTGAAAACTTTGAGGAACCGAAGGCACCAGCAGAGGAATCCTGCATCCTGAGGGTCAGGGTCAGAGACAGGACCAGGGCTAGCCGCCAGGTAAGAAACTGTAGCCCACACAACAGAAACTCGCAGCCAAAATCTGACACAGCAAATATCAAAGAGCATCTTAAGGAAAACAAAACAAAACAAAATAAAACAAACAAACAAACAAACCACCAAACTAAAAAGGAAATTTTTTTTTTTTTTTTTAATCAAGAAAAAAGGAAACCTTTTGATTCAGTTATTTGGATGCAAGTCGTGTTCTAATCTTAGTTACATTAATTGTTCCAAAGGTTGAACTGTGCTGCAAGCCTGGTACTTTCATGATTTTCTGTCAGAGAAAATAAAAAGATGTATAAAAGCTATAAATTTTATGAAGCACAGTATCAGCTGTATAGATTAGCACATCATAGGTACAACATGTTATCACAAAATTTGAGGAAAAAATCTCTGTAAAAACAGTTGTATCTATAAAGGATATGTAGCTCACAGAGATTGACTAAAAACCATAATTACATGTGTCTTCATTAAGAAGAAACTGCAGGAGAAAGAAGGATTATATTTTAAAAGCATCTCTTTTATAGAACAGCAAGCTGAAAAGTGTTCCATCATCTTAATACTGCTTTGCCTTCAATAATATACATGTTTTCAGTAAAACAAATGTAAACATACACTGTGTTCCCTTTGATTCACTGGGAATCAAAAGCACTACCTAATTTGCAATATGATGATTTGGAGTATTGACAATCATTTACAAATACTACTTGGTTTTAGTACATTTTGTCTCTTGAGAAGAGGCAACAGCTTTGACACAGCAGATCATCATGTGGCATAACTACCATCGACACATGCTAAGTTTGGTGAATATAGATACAGACGGAAATGAACTGTACCACCCCTGTTATGACTTCTTTCTTCATTGTTACTGTACCAGAGTCTGAAGACACCATTGGAGACTAGCATCCAGCATTTCAAGCCCTGACAAATTTTCAGAAATAAAGCCCAGTCACCCCTTTAGAAATCTTCGAAGATTTAGATAAAGATCAGGAGTGAAAGGTTGGGAGAGAAACATCTCCTTGCTTAATCTATCCAGCTGCACTGTGCATGGAGGGACTGAGCCCTGTGTGCCTGCTCACACCCGGTCTGTGCAAGCAGGGGGTGTGCAGCAGAGCAGGGGATGGTGGGACAAAAGTGGGGCCATAGCACAAGGCTGGGAGCAGAAACACCCACTGAAATGACATGTACTGCCCCATTCGCAACTTCATGACTCCACACGCTAGCTTGCCCGCAAATTTGGACAACCAGTTGTATCCGGTACGTGAGGTCTCAGAGGTGAAAAACAAGATGAAAAAAGAGAGCCAAAGAACATCCTAACACATCCATTCTTAGCGAGAGTTAAGAAGGGGCATCCTTAAAGGAATCCTTTCCTGTCAGCTTTGTGGTCAATGTGGTTGTGTGCATGGTGTGGTTTCAGTAGTCTGGGTAGCAGCCGATGTAATCTTATTTCAGAGAACTCCCTGTAGTACACATACCTCAACAGAAATAATGGGACTGAAAAGCTACAGATTTAATGAAAAATTCAGCAATCTAGGGGGGGATAAAAAAAGACGGAATGGAATGGAATTAAAATTGAAGCAAATATTAAGGTACCTTTTAGCTACTATTATGGAAACTGCTCTTAGTACTAACAATTGTGCAAAATATATGTATCAGGTTTTCAGTTCACTTAATAAACACTAATTTTTAAGAAAAGTTTAGCAATTATGAAGATCTGGAATGTGTGCCATAATAGTTATGATAAGGGTCTAACTCTAGTGTTTTCCATAAATTAGTATTAATCTTTAAACTTGTTTAACCATTATTTTCCCCTTTCATGCCTTTCAACAGACAGATATCAGGTTAGTGGAGGGAGATAACACTGCCACACAATCTGCTACACACAGTTTCTGTTGGTAGGGATTTTTCTATATGGGCAGAAGAATTAAATAAATGAGTCCTTGCCAAGTAGATATAGATATTCAATGGTAGATTTGGTAAAGCAGTTTAACACCTGTGGCTGAAAATGGGGAACTATCATATGTTTTACTGTGGGTAGCACTCAGATAAATATTGCAAAATAGTCTCAACAGGAGAATCATTTGCAAATATTTACTACACTGTCTTTGTTACTCTTCTTCAGGAACCTCTCATATGGAAAACCAGAGATGTTTGAAACGTGCTTTTTGTCATTTGATTAAAGTCACCGCATAAACTCCCTTTGGTGAATCGAGTCATCAATTCTCACTGTTGCCCTTCTCATCAGCCCTTAGCAAAACAAAACTTGATATTTCATATTTGCAGAGCTACCCAAATGACAAACATACCTCACATAAGCTCTGTAAACACTGCACAGCTAACAAGGAAGCAGGTTAACTTCATTTTGCTTTTCTCATTATTGTGACTCTCCTCGCATGGAGCCATCTTCTGACAGAAAAAAGAGCCTTGGACTCAGCAATTTCTCAAGTTGCTGATGCTTAGCTGTCATACAAATATTGCATAATACCTTCTCTGAAGCTTACTGGGATGGTGATTTTCAAAACAAAGATAATTCCATACACATGTTGGTTAACTACCACAAAACTTGTGGAACATATTAAGGCAGCAATTCGAAACACCTTCTAAAAATGGGTAAGTTGTTGTGTCTTTTGTTTCCTCTGCTGTTAAGAAATAATATATTACTTAATATAATATATTAAAAATACATTACTAAATTACTAAGACTATACTAATCCTAGCTAACTATATAGAAAAACTTCAAATTCTCCCTTTAAATTCCAGAAATATTTTTATTACAGTAGCTCATCATCCCAGTGTTGCAACTACATCAGAAGTGGTTAGAATCCAAACTTCTGTTTTACTAAATACATTTCCATCTCCTTATATTATTTGAAATACCTGGGCAATATTTATGTACCTATTATTTTGTCTGACACCCTCTTTGGAGGGATGAGTTACTATTTCCCTGCCTAATTTAATAATCAGTCTGAGGGATATCAGATAAATAATGATGCTAAAATATTAATTTAAGGAACAGGCAAATACACAACCCAATATACTTTAAAATATAAAGAATTTGGTTCAGGTTATTCTGCTATCTTTCTTTTACTGTCTTCTCAATAAGATAATGCAAGAACTTTCTTCTGTCAACAGAGAATAAATCATCAACATTTTCTAAATGTTTTGAAATAATGTAATACTCAAATGAGTATTATCCAATATCAGCATCATAATCAAATGAGTACTTACATTTAGATGAAGTTGATTAGTCCACTGTCCAATCACTTTGTATTCTGTACTCTTGTTAGTGATTTGATACTGAAAAATATCATAACGTCCAGGAGCATCTCCATTTTCATTGAAGATAACAGGTGTTCCAGCACTCCCTGAAAAAAAAATTAAAAGCAATTATGTTAAATACCTTTAAAGTAATCTTCCATAAAATACATTTTGGAGGGAAAATACTTATTAGAGATTGAGCAGGTTCTTTGTAATGCAAGGCTAGTATGGTAATAAACCAAAGAAGTTTATTTACTCTTTACTCTAAAACTTACTTTTATCCATGAGTTAATTAAAACAGTTTAAAAAGACAATTGCTTGCAATCTGGTTGGTTGGTTGGTTGTTTTTTTGGTGTGTATAATACAGATCATTAGGAATTTCTGTGATAAAACAGAAATGGAGAAATTCCTTTTGACTTGCAAAAGGGCACAATTTCACAGTGAATACAGTGCAGTAGGCACAAAATAGCAATGTTGTAATGAACTTCATAAATGTCTCTGTTAAGTATGAAAATGAAATTAATATCATCAACTTCGGACCCAACACTCATAAAAGACCTTGAGATACAAGTGTCTAAATCTGGTCACAGTTAATGTGATCAGTTTCTAGTACTGACCACCTGTGTAAAAGTGTTTTATCAAAATAAGTGAAGGATAGCAGCTGTGCTTGTTGGTCTCTCCTCTATACATGACACTGCCTGACAGAAAGGGCTATTGCTGGAGCTGTCAAAAGTTACAAATTGACACTGTTTTTACTTCGATCAACAAAATGTTCAAAGATTGAAAACTACATGTCTACCTTGGCAACCAGGCCAGCCAAATTAGGACACATTTTGATGAATTCCCTCAAGGTGACATCAAGGATCTGCACTCCTACAGAGACTTTTCAAACACTACACAAAGAATGTCATTTTCACCTATATCCCAAATTCATATGTATAGGTGAATCATATGTATAGTTGAGGTCCACTGAAGACAAATTCAAGTGTTGTGTTAAAGTTCTATTTCAGTGAATGAAGAATGAAATCTATCTTTACTGTGAAAAAACCCAAACCACCACAAAACCCACCCCCAGTGTTTGAACGTTTCTCTGCATGAACAACCAAGAAAAGCAGAATATCCAGTTCATAGTAAATTCCTACAGTAATGAGACTTGTTAATGCAGCACCTAGAGGCACTAAGTCTACTGTGAGTGGTTCCCAGAGAATGCAAAACAAAGCTTGAAATTCTGTGTATCTATCAAGCAGAAGCTAGCCAGTAGAAGTGGGAAGAGCAAGCTACATGCCCCAGAATTTTAGCAGACATACTTCTTCTTGTATGCCTGTCTGTCTCCCATAAAGTATTTTGTTCTCTTCTTTTGTATATCAGCTTTCATACTAAACTGATAGCCAATGAAATAAATAGTGCTTTGAGAGTGACAAGTGGCACATTAAATACTGTACCAATTTCACAGTTCTGCCAGCAAAACTCTGGCTGAAAAAATTAGATGTGAGCAACCATGGAAGAGGAGTATCAAAAAATTATGTGTGATAAAGACTTAAGACCCCATAAAGATACAAGAGACTCAACACGGAATTTTGCAGAGCTCTTTGCGCTTTGCTCCCAAATCATTTGACAGAATGAGGGGCAAGAAAAACACCAGTCTACAATCTTCTAAGCAATGAAATTTTTCTTCACTGTTCAAGTAGCAAGTTGATCCAATAAATTTCTACCACCCAATAAACACACTCAGCTGTTGTTGATATGTAAGTGTGGAGGTAACCTCCAAATTATTACTCTCAAGTAATGATGGAATTCATCTTTTTTACTTGTCAACATTTGAAGAGCTAATGGAAAGAACAGTTATTTTTTTACCAATAGATACGAAATATCCTTTGTATCCCTTAAGACCAATGGGAACTTCAGATGTTCTTACACTCAGCAGTAACATGTGAGTTTATGATCTATTGCTGGGTTTAGAAATATCATGTACAAAGAGACAGACTATAGTACAGGGCAGAATCATCTTTCTCTTTGATGTAGTGGTGTTCTCAACTAGAGCATAATAGGATCTCATGCTGTGCACCTCAGTTGACAGGGACATAGCATCCTGCTGAATTCAGCTGTCACTCCAACTGAGTGGAACGAGATCTTTCTCACATAGCAGAAGTTAAAGCAGCCTCTCATGAGTTAATAAAATTAAGCTTGTTAAAAGATGGAATAAATCACAGAAGATTCAGACCCCCAGAAACTGGGAAGAACACATTATCCCTCTGCTGAATAACAGATTTCAGAAAGTACAGTTACAGTCACAGTGCCTGCTGGAAGTAAATTTGATTATACTTTAGCAGTGCTGCCATAACCAGTAGATACCGTTCTCAAGCAGTACCAGACCATTATTTTCATCTATGTCTTGTGTCTTATGACTCATGTATGTCTTTTAGTTCATAGTTGCTTTGTGAAATAAAACATAAAATGAACCAAAACCAAGGAAGCATGCATGGCTGGATCGTGCTAAGAAATCATTAGCTATATAACCAGGAAAGCAAAGCTTAGAGACATTTGAAGAAAAACTGAGGACTTTACCGAGTTCCCAAAATTATGAATGTAAGATGGTAGCAGAAGCCTTGAAGGTGTAAGGGCAGAATGAAACTGGAGGCCTCAGTCTATAAACAAATCACCAATGGTTAATTAGAGTTCTTAAAAAAAAAAAAAAAAATCTCATCTGAAGAAAAATATACCCTGGTGGATGATCTGGAAGAACAGTTCATCTGAGAATGGAAAGTCCACAAAATGAAAAGGTTTTCTAAGAAAATGTACTTTGTTGGATAGTCCATCAAATTAAAGTGAATACTTCTGTGGAAAAACTGATTAATACTTCATAGAGACCAGATAATTAAACCACATGAAGAAACACTGTAGCTGGCCATAACTAACAGCATAGGTGGAGGCGTGTCTAGATTTGGTATATAACACTAACAAATGCCACTGAGTTGTCCAAGTGCCTCTTTTTTTGACAACCAGATATGCAGAACTGAGCACTCCTGATATTTGCTACTGTACTGCCACATGTGCTCATAATGTATCATTACCATTACAGGGAATTACATATTAGTTCTAGTTTAAGACATTAAGTGTTTAATTGCTCCACTTAATGGTCATTGAGAACCAACTGTTAAATCTAAATGCAACACACCGTGGAGAGAAAGTAATACAGAACACAACACTGACCTGGGGTAGTGAGCCCAGGTTATGTAAATTCCAAATTAGATAAAAAGATTTTGGGAAACCACACTGAATAGTTCTTGGATATAGTATTTGTCTTAGAGAATGAACTCAGATATCCTCATCCGGGAACCACATTTACTGAGCATCATCATAGGAAAGATGTTACTTTTACTTAGGAAAAAATATCCCTGTAATGCTATAGTAGAACACCTCAGAGAATACAAAGCAGCCCACATTTCTTTAAATAATGTCACTATTTTAATTTTTTTTTCATCATTTGTCAACATCATTTAACAAGGTAGTTAAAGAGCAGTGTGCCTTTGGGCCTTTTCACATTTTATTCTCTGTGTGGTTATGTTGCCATGCATAATTTTAACCCATGATTGACTCAGGTAACTGTATTCAATCTGTCACTACCTTAACTGAATTTTAAATATATTCTGGATGCCTAAAACAAAAGTATATGGTAGAATTCCAAGAATACCTAATAAGTCTGGCTAACTGTGGATAATCACATGTGCTAACCCTTTTTTAATTCTCTTTTTTTAATATATAAACATACTTAGTAGCTTATTTTGAGATCTGTTTCTGAAGTTTCTCTCTTTGCTGAGCAATTCCAGAATACTTTTAGAAAGTATTTTTTTTCTTTTTTTCTGATTTATAGCTGTAGACTGATAAGTGGAAGAAAATTTTCAAATTACACAATGAATCATTGTTCAAAAGGTTTATAGACTTGTTTTGAAATTACACTCTTTTGCAATTAAAAGTAAAACAAAATAGGGAAATGCAACTCACTTAATGTCCTCAGTCTGCAAAGGAAACACCAGCAGTTCAGTCTCATTGTTAGTATAGAGTGAAAACATTCATTTATGTTTACTACTTAACCAAAAGGGAACAAAGAGAAGATACAGTGAGAAACACATGGAGACAGAGCTCCATCCACTACTCTACTCCTTCGAAGACATCACAGCATGAAGCAATTACATTGTCCTGACAGCTGAGCTGTGACTAGGACCAATGATTTGGTTCAAAATACAGAGAAAGAAATAGTGGATCATGCACCTCAACTGGTGTCCTGAGTTTTTCAAGTCATAAACATAAGCATTTGTCTACTGCTGGACATCCTTTTAACAGCTGCAAGTATAATGTGGTCACCTAAAGGCTTCAGTCTTTGCTGTATTGCATTCCAAGTCCCTTAGATTTTTTTAAACAATGAATGGTAGATAAATAGATCCCACTCCAAAATCAGCCTAAATAAATAATCTTCTATAAACCCTATAGAAGGATGCTTTGTAGAATAGTTCTATTACCATTCATTTGAAGACAATCCATATACATGGTATAAAACAATGTTACATTTTATTAAGCCTAAGGACACATTTACTTATTGTAGATATAAAGCAATAATCTGGTACTGAAAGACATTTTCCCTCCTCTTCCCAGTTTACAGCTGGCAGCATTAAACAACTCTGGATGTTAAACTAGCACATTAGCTTAACATTACAGAAGCAATGTGTCTGTGACCTCAGCTGTTTATAAGCCTTTCAAAGTACATCTTAAACTAGCCAGAAATATTATTTAGAGAAGAAAAAAAGTATTTAAAATGCATGAGGCATTTAATTCAGAATCAAGGATGTAATGGATCCTTTTGAATTTTTAAGGCCTTACACTGACGTCAAGGAGGACTCTTTCTGATAAACAACTGTTTTATGACAGGTCCTTTGTGCACTGAACTTGAAAATTCACATTCTTCTGAAGAAATTCTTAAACATGTACCTTTATATTCTTAAGATGCTGCTCAGCAACTACCTTATCCTGCATGTTCCTACTTTATCAAATTACATTTCACATCAATCTAAAACATCCCTGCTCCTAGTGCAAACTGTAATCTCAGTTCCCTGTGAGTTTATAAAGTACACTTGCCTGGATACCATCCAGTGAAGTTGTTCTCTTTACATCTCAGGTAGTGGAAAAGTGGAATGAATGCAACACCACCAGTTCACATGTAGTAGTGGCTAAATGCATATTACAGTGACTAATTTGTAACAGTTCCTAAATTAAGAATAATGGTAAGCCTTATTTAAAAAAAAAAAAATACATCTGATAAATTAAAACAACAACCTTGAATTTTTATTATATGAAAACCTTCAATAAAAATTTACTTAGTATGAGGTACAGCTACTTCAATGCCTTGACAAAAGTGCAGAAAAGTGGTTGTGCCGATGAGTCTCACAACTGCCATTTACAGAATATTCCAACTCTCGTGGAGCTGATTTCATTACAAAGCTTGATACCAGATACAAGCCTGTTATTTCACCAGGTTTCAGTGGCTTGATATTAATTTCATGTTTTAAACTGAAATGAAAACTACTTAGGCTGCCTTCATCCTTTGAGATGCTCCACATAGGTGGTTAAAAATCCTAATGCAGTCTGCATGGATTCAAGGGTATATTTAGGTGAATGGAAGTACAACAGTTTATTGAACACTATAATACAGTTAATTGTTGTGTATCAAAAACTTCAGAATGCACCATCTGTTCAAATTTAGCTATACTGGAAGCCTCCCCAGGTTTATAGGATCAACCTTTATTTCATTAATTTATACAATTAGGTCCAAGTGCTAGAGTTGGGGGTTCAGATTTCTTTTTTTAATTAGCATTTCATTTTAATTAGCACTAAAAATGCTACAGAAGTGTACGTGAATTAAATTGTTCTCAGTGAAGTCGAAAGAGGAAGAGTAACCATTTGAACTGAAAGTACCCAGAGAATAAGAAGTCATTTGTAAAATGAGACAAGAAATTTGTCACTGATAAGTATTTCAATTAGACAAATGAAATAGGTTGAAATTGAATCAATAGAAAGAGTAAATGAAAGCTGTTAAAACATTTAATACTTGAAAAAAAGTACAAGAGAATTATAAACAACTAATCAGAACTAACAAAAGGCAGACAGAGGAGGAATATTGTACTGGACTACTGTATCAAACTATGTAAGATTTTGTGATAAATGAAGCCATTATCTGCTCGATCCCCATACTGCAGACATTTTCAAACAATGAGCAGTGTTGTTACTAAAATAACAAATTATTATTGTCTTACACCTATTCAAAATCTGAAAAGACTTCTCTTTATGATTACCCTAAATGTCTCAGTTCAAGATTGGGACAATAAAACAGGATTGCATCCAGCTGATGTAAACACAGGTTCTTATCAATGTTTTAAATATCCTAGAATATGGGAGACATTCGCACAGATATGCAGAATATGCCTATGACAGAGAACCTGTGCCTTTCCAAGGCAGCAGCTGGAGGCCAGATGGATACCCTGGAGTATCTGAAATGGCATTCGATGCACATATTTAGGCAATTTATCTTATTTACCACAGGGCAGATTCTGGTTGTTCATGTATGAATGCACAAAAGAGAACCAAAGAGAAACCAAGAGTGATACAGGAAATTAATTATTTACAGATTTGGGGCATATGTGATATAAATTATGGTGGTATCCACAACAAGGCTCATAAAGAAAGACTTTGGTATTAAAATAAAATAAAAAGTCAGGCAGTACAACTTTATATTATTGAAGCTGATGGACAAGAACTTTAGTTGTGATAATGCAGAGATGGGTATAATTTATTTGGTGTGTTGGTCCTCAGCACAGTGAATGATTAAGAATGTGTACTTCTGTGAAAGGAACAGTTCATTCCACTCCTGCATGAGATCAGTCAGGATGGATAACATGAGCACATTATATTTAAAATAACAAATAACAAGTAGTACTTTTTTCCTTCCAGAATGTATTAGAACTTCTTGCCACAGCAAGCACCGAGACACGATGTCTCATAAACTTACCTTAAAATGAGTAAAATTTGAAGATGAAACTGAGCTGTTGCAGCCAAAGGTAGAGTTATCTAAAACAGCAATTTGCCCCATCATTCATTAGTATCAGTGGTTATTTAAAGCCATGATCTAGATGCAACTCTGGTTCATGTAGTCCTTCAGCTATTAATTGCAAGAAGTTTATACAAATAAAAATTCTTTGACATTTTCTTTGTTATCTACACTGTCTTCCCAAGTATCTGCTACTGGCCACTCAGCAAACATACCACACTGGTGAAATTTTGGTTCATATCCTCCAACAAGCAATACTTGCTCCAGAATATAAAAAGACAGAACTCTAGCTCCTCTCTTAACATCACATTGAGTCCACTAACAGACAATAAGTATACCTGTAACACAACCGCATCATGGATTAAACTTCACATTTTGCCAGATAGAGAATTAAAATTGCTAGACACCCATCCTGCTATGGTGACATAGTATTGTGAAGGCAGTTTTGTATTTTCCAGCCTGCACTGTTCTGTTCTCTGCACAGTGAGGCTATGCCTCTACCTTCACCTCTCCTCCCACAGGTGGGACAATGCTATGTGAATGACTTTCCCTACCTACTTCAGGGCTAACTGGGAGAGGTATGAAAAGTAAATGAGCTTATTCACAGGTAGGTGCTAAAACAAGGCAGGCATTAGCACTGTGGCATTGGCAGAAACATGTATCAGTTCTAGGAAAGAAGTGTGAAGAGCAGGTTCTGATGGGGTAGGAGGAACAGAAAACAATCCCCTTTAGACCTTTCCTGACACCTTAGCTTTGTTCCTTTCACCTTTGGGAAAGGGACAGCCCTGTCCACATATGGCATCAGAGTAGACAGGGAGAGGGATTTGAGGGAAAGAAAGGAGACAGAGAGTGAGAGAAAAAACTTGCCATTCCCTATATGTAGCCCAAAAGCCCAGTGCTACCAGAATACTTGGAATGATCCAGCCTGGTTTTATTCTGTACTCAGAAAATCCATAGGGACAGTTTTCATCTTAAAATCCACACCATACACTGTGTGCCAGAGAAGACGTTCAGTTCTGCAGCTGAAGAACCTAGTAAGTCAAAGAAAAAAAAAAAAAAGCCAACAGGCTCTGGGAATGGATATTGTGTGCAATGGGGACAGATAACTCAATCCCTTAAAAATCAACACGACATAAAACTCAACTGCAAGATAACTACTTCTCTAGTAACATACTAAAATAGTATCAAGGTGGTATGACATTATCTAGTACAAGCTAACAGCTTGTACTGGAAGAGGAAGTTATAAGAGGGTCATTACGTTTTTTAGGTAACAACTTAACAAACGTAAATAAATGCATAAAGTTTTGTTTGCATGATATAGGCTACACAGCATCAAATGTTCTTGGGTAGAAAATGTTAATTTTAATGATCATATTTTTAAAAAAAGTTGTGTCGGCCATTTTTTCTTTTGAAATTTATTTTGAAGCACGAGTAATAGGAAACACATTTTCTGTAATACTTCTGAGAAGAGTTCATAATTAAGATTTTCCACAAGATAAAAAAGAAAATTAGGTAGCTGACACATATTCTGTGAAGTGGGAGTGAATGTGTGAGGAATCTTTACCATAAATATAACTGCAAGTCACTTTTTTCAGTATTGATAAAGTGAATACACTTCAAGTAGATGTGCTTTTCTCTACAGAATCACAACCACCTTCAGTCCCCAGCAACACAACCATACAATAGATGTCCAATTTAAAAGGGTCTTCATAGCATTTATTTGTATCATTTATTCATGTCAGTCTCATGATTTTATTGGCAAAAAAACTATTTTCTAAGAAGCTGTAGCTATACAGTGCCACTGGAAGATATCAGGAGAGATCGAGGACATCCAGGAGTGTCCAAGAACTTCTGCATTGGCAGTTTTATGTTACCTAAAACTCTAATTAATTTGTTCCTAGGAAGCACAGACTAATTCCCATCTGACCATAAATCTGGCCATCAACTCATCTGAGGGTATACAAGAAAGACACACCAAGACATATGTGAGGACTACATGTCATGAGAGCTTGGGTGCACCCTGCCTGCATCTGTCTCGAGCAGCAGCCAGTTTCCAACACTTTGAGATACTGAGAATCCTCCTTATTCTATCTTTTCCAATTTCCCTGCTTTGTGACATTATTTGGGGAGGATGATGTAGTGTTTCATTCCCACTTTCCTTTGTTTTTTGCTGTTTTGTTTTACTAGTCCCAGAAAGATGTACTTATTTCAGCACTATTGATCAGTCACTGAATACACTGGGGCCACTTGCCTTGTTCATCAGGACCTATCTAGGTAGGTCCTACCTAGGACAATGTGCATTATATGAGAAAAAAAAACTGTTCCCTTCCTAGATTAATGTTCATATATCATTCTACAGCAGTGGTATCTACAGATACAAGTATAAATATTATTTTTTTCTTTTTCTCTCTTTATTATTTTAATCTTTCAAAGAGCTCTGGCCAAAGTTTCATCTAAAATTTTGGGTTTATAAGGCTCATCCTTTTTATTCTTTGGTAATTAGCTTATTTTATCTGGCATAAGCAATTCTGCTCAGTTCTACTAAAATGTATGCTTGCAGCTTAATTTCTACTCTGTATCTCACTTTTGTCACTGAAACTTTTCACATAAGAGCCTATCAAACTGGCAATTGACAGAGTGTCTTTCAGATGACACCAGACTTTTCTCATCAGCTTGCATTTACTGAATATGGGAAGGCAGAGATGAGTTACACCTCTCCCATTTCAGACTCCAGTCTGAACATTTACTTCAGGCCAGGATGAAAACATGCCAAGCAGACACATACACACTTCTATGGATTTCAGATGTCAAAATAAATTAAGATAAAAAGGTTCAGATAACAAAACAAATTCAGTAAATATCAGTAATTCACAAGTGCCTGTACTGTCTCAGAAAGAAAGATTTCCTCCCTTTCCACTCCAGAACAATACCTCTGGTACTGAACCATGGGAGAGAAAGGAGATGTGGAGCTCAGTGAACACCCTGCCCAAACGGAGGTGGGGGTCATATAAGTAAGTGGATCAAAGAGAGCCACACATTGCTACAGGAATCTACACAGAGACTATGATGTTTAGGAACTAGTTAAACTGCAAGGGATGTCTACAGAAAAAGGGAGTCTCTGAAGAGCCATCTATACTTCCAGCTGCTGTTGGACAGAAGTTTGGGGAGTTTGTTCAGCTTCTCAAGCAGGTCTTCTGTACTAATGGATTCCTGAGGCCGATGGAAGACAAATAAGTGATTTGCCAGAGACGATAACTGCCTGGGGAGCAAGGCAGAATCCTGGTGAGGAAAGGTAACTACCAACTTCAGAGTAATTGTTAAGATGGCATCAAAATGGGAAAGGGGATAAATGGTCCTGCTCACAGGCATCATACCCAGTACAGGGAATTCTGTCCCAATTCCAGCAGAGCTTTTAGTTATGAATCTGCTCCTCCATCTCCAGGCTCTTCTCTTGAAGTCTTCACCTGATGAGCTCTCTGTTCAGCAAAGTAGGCTTTACATGGAGTTACTCTGTACTAAGGACACTACCTGGGTTTTGACACAGCTCTGTCATCAGCTTCTCTTTCACCATTATATTTTTAAATATAAAGAGGAAGATTGGAATCAGGGGAAGGGTAAGAGTCACTCTCTTAGACAATGGTCACAGTTCTCAAATACCAAAATGTGATTCACCATGTTAATACTGACATGTGATGACTTTGGTATTTCCCGTTTAAGCCTATATTCTTTTTCCAGAAATGACATATAATCACAGTTGAAATAATGGATTACAAAGAAAATGAAGGAACTAAACAGTTTTCCTTCTAAGGCTTAAACAAAGTGTAGTTGATTTACCAAAAAAAAACCCCAACATAGAAACCCACAGCCAAAAGCCATGAAATATAAGGATGTTCTGAAAGCACAGAGATAATTTAAGATTTCTCAAACAAGACAAATCTGCATCCTTAACTCTGTCCCACTGGGACTGTCATTATGACACAAGCATTAGTCCATTAACATTTAGTTAACAGACACCTGAAACATAAATGTCATTTTCTTCTCTATCTAACCCAATTCAACCTAATACTTTCCTTCTGTATCAGTCATTCATGAAGCTAGTTCATCTTGCTGAACAAGACCCTATTTGACATTAAGCTATTCCCTGTTGTTTCATGAATGCAATAAGCTGTGTGATAATTAAAATAATTAAACAGGTTAAAAGTATAGCAGGGAAATTTCCTAATATTGATTTCTATCAGTTGACAGGGATCACAAAAGGCCTTCCTTCCAGTTCTTCAGCTGGGGCTAAAACTCTGATGTTTAGAGAGAACACAGCTCCAAAGAGGAACTGTTAAATATCCATAACTCATCTTGCAGCTAGATTTCTTTTGAACAGTCTACATCAAAACCAAACTAACTCACATAACCATGCACACATACGCACACACAGAGCTTCAGGTTACGCTTCAATTATCACAAAAAATTTGGACAGAGGCATCAAGCAGAGATGTCCCTGTCTGAATCACAGCTTTAGATTTTCCAAAGTATCCAAGGTAATGTTATTTCAGTCTCATGTCCTTGTCATGTCTTATTGTTTGATGTTTCTAGAATGCAAAACAGTCTAATACAATTCACAACAAATACCACGTTATTCATTAAAGTATTACCTTGTGCTGAAAAAGGGGGGCAGACTACAGAGCCGTTACTGAGAAGTCTGATGTGCTGCAGCAAGGAAAAAATGCTTGAAATTCCTGAGTCTTTCAACTCCGTATGGTATTAATTAATGTACTGAAGTCAAAGGATAACAAATAATTCCTGGGGTTTTATTATCTTGTTTCTTTGTAATTACAGCAACCATTACTGAGTAACTGGTGCCCAGTGAAAATTTACTCTGTTGCCATGGTTATTTTGGGTAATTGTAGAGCTATTAATCTCCAGAGATGTAAACCGATATTAATGCCATAGATATAAAACAGAAGTTTATGGGTCACAGCCTTACTGAAGAACTGACTTAAATTTGGAGGTGAAGTCATTTAATACACCTATAACCCATATATTCACTCCCATGCTTCCCATTTTTGAAAGACCCTAATTTAGAGATCATACTGACCTTCCAGGAGGCCAGTCCATTGAATCTTTCAGTACTAACTTTTCAAGGCTTATATAGCAATGTCTATACTAATTTTATACCTTTATGGTTCTTGTGAAATTGTGTAACGGTTTTTTTCTTCACTGACTCTTGCTGAGGATAAAAGATTATTCACCTGTTTACATGGAGCGTATTAGAAGCTTTTGATATCCGGAGAATTTACTTTTACTGAAGACAAATGAGCTTTGTTTGTTTGTTTGTTTTAACAGCATAACAAATCTGTATGAAAAGAATAATATTTTGTCTGAAAGCCTAACCTCTCCACTCAAGGAGACTGATGATGAGCATACTTCATTAACATATTTTTCCAGGTACAGTTCTGTATTAATGTTAGGGAGTAACACAAGCCATATTGCTAATGCAATAAAGCTTGAGACTGTACATCTCGATCTTGTCTACTGCTATGAGAAATTCACATTCTGAAAATTACAAGTAGAAATACTGACCACTATAATTTTTAGTATTACTGAAATATGACTAATCTTACAAAACTTCTTGGATCACAGATACTAGGTTCATGTAAACATGGGAGAATCATTTTAGCTTTCTTTAAAAATTTCTAAATCCTCAGGGCCACAGAGAAAAGCTTTCATATGCAGCCAAACTTCTACTCAAAAAACAGATGGTATAAAAGAATTGCTCCAATAATATTTTTGATCTTAGAATTTAAAGGCTTCTTTGGGGGCCTGACTCAAGATATCTGAGCTCATGGCACTGGAATACTTAGTAATAGTAAGTGATGTAAGAAAAAATGCTAACATTACACATCCTTCAAATATTGGCATTATCTTCCCTACATAACTAAAATATGCAATGGCTAAAAGACATATTCATCAAACAATGCTGACTTCTTCCTTCAGTATTGTAAAGAAGACATAAATTCTGTTTAATTAATTATTTAAATCAGGTTTGCAACTGATTAGCACTGTGGAAATAGGATTTTAAGAAAATCACAAACCCGAGAGATTTTATACATGTGTTTGGCTTGAAATTTCTAAAATAAATCTTTATCACTTGCAATGAGAGTCACATGAAAACATAAATCCACATTTTTTTTTTTATTTTGCCACAGTTATCAAGTCTTTTAACATTTAATATGCTGGTTTGGGTTTAAATCATAAGCAAGATACAATTTTTACAGTTGGGCAACCAAAACAGATAACATTCCTCTCTCAACTCATACTCAACCATAGGAATGACACTGTCCTGATTGCCTGCTTATCACAAAGGGTATTTTTTTATTTGGTTTAAATGTCAGGCTTATTAGAAGCTCATGGAGTGCAGGGACCTGTTGAATAGCCTAGAGATGTAGTCATACATCTCGAATTGGCAAAAGGCATACCTGGTAAGAGGGCTGAACCCAGCAATACTGGGTTGAAAAAGAGACACACACAAAAAAAAAAAAAAAAAGAAGGCAAAATTAAGACCATCTTGCTCCTGTGCTATTCAGCATGTGTGAAAATAAGCTTTTAGGACTGACTTGGAAAAAATGTTGATTGGGTTATCAGACTCATCTGACTATGCCCAGGTGTCCAAAATTTACAAGTACAATATTTAAAAGTAATTCAGAGTGGAAACTTTAGTACCTAGATTCAGTGCAGTTACTGAAATTCATACAGACATGAATTACCTCAGATATTTTAATGTAAGCAGAGTCTTTCCAGCTGCTTAAAGCTTGGCAAAGTCTCTAATAATAGCCACGGATTACAGCATTGTGTGCTTACGTGTCATCATGTCCAAGTTTGTTGTTTTAAATATGTCAGTAAATCTAGTGTTTCACTGATAACTGTGCTGCAATATGAAGATTTAACTGTTATCATGAAATATTTCAAAGACCGATAAAAAAACCCTAATTTGCCAATTGCAGCTCTACCTGCTTAAAGTAATTCCATCATTCTTGCAGGTGGTTAGGGGAAATATTGTACTATTTTGTTATTGCACTAGGTATGTACAGCAGATATCTGGCAGACATAAACTGGAAAAGGTCTCATATAGAATCTCCTTTCCTTTTGATATTTTCCTGCAAGAAAGTTGGACTTCTGTACTCAGTAAGGGTAAGAAACAGTATCTTCAGCCTTCAGAGCCGACCAATTCCCCTTACAAAAAAATAGCATTTCATTTTGTCCAAATTTTAGTGTGTTTTAAAAGACAATAAAGCCAAAGTGTGATAATGGGCACCTCTGCTTACCTGAGCAAGAACAATGGGGCACACTACATCTTCATGGGCTTTAGTCATAGTTTTGCATCTATGTATCTATAGGAAGTGTTAAGTCCAAAGAGCTGAAGTTTTATGATTTGTTGATTCCATTGTAAACTTCAGCCAACACTATACATGACCAATATTTGAGGCTTTTAATGACATTGACCAATTTCATGAAAAAAATGATTTACTGATTTCCTCCCAAATCCTTACAAGCACAAGATGCTGCTCTTGCAGAAACTAACAAAGGGTTACAAAAATTGCTTCAAGGAAGGATACTACCCCAGAGAAAGAATACTGTGTTGTTACCACAACCTGTCAGATTTCAGCTGCTTTCTCTTACAGTAAAAACTTCATCAGTTCAGTCCACTCAAATATAGATGCTTCCCATGACCGTATCACATACCCTTAGAACAATGGCTTTATCACCCATCAAAATCCCAATAAAATAAGAGAAACACAAAGGTGATTTCTTATTCAGGAAAATATTACAAAGCCTTTTCAGATTCTTAAACTAATATTACTTCTGCAGTTATGTGAAGCCCTTTTAGATTTGTTCCTTTTAAGGATAAACTTGACTATATGAAGTATGTAGTTGCAATATGAGTAAAATAAGTAATGCATGTAAAATCTTGTTTTCTTGAAACACATCTGGGTTTTTTGCTATTTCTACAGCCCAATGAAGTCTCACATCATATTTATTGCTGATTGTCCCAACACATGTAGGAAGGAAAGACTGCAGGAAGGTATCCCCTAAGCTACTTCATAGAAGACAGCATGCCCATGTAATATAGTGCATGTATCTTAGCAAGCACTACCTCCACCACCAGCACAGCTTTGTTAGTACCAAGCTAGGTCAGGTTCAGCAAGGCCCATGGTGCAATACTAGTGTAGTTTTGGTGCTCAAAACAGTCACAGTGAATTAAAACATCCCCTCATCACTGTTTTCCACTGTACTGCCTGTGACAAATCCTTACAGACTCTTTACTCTTTCCTTTAGCAGCCACCTACACAACTCCCCTGTCCATCCCATGGAACCCAAGAGTGTAAGTCAGGACCTTCACCACTGTTTATCATCTGATCCAGTATGGCTGTATAGCTCATTTCTATGTCTCTCAGTATTTACAGAAATTTCACTCTTTAAAGGGGCTTTATTGACACTTATATTTGTTGAAGAAGAAAAAGGTCTAGTAAAACAGTTTTAAATAGTTATTGACTGGCTGATCTGATTGGAAACTTCTTACAATAACACTCCATGCTATTATAAAAGGTGCTGACTTCTTTTCTCCTCTCACATTCCTGGCTGAATATATACTCTGAAAGCCCATCATTATCTCTCATTACAGGAATTAACTGAAAAAAAGCAGAGGACAAATGAAATAAAAGTGTGTGTATATACAGAGAACATTTTTTTTTCAAAAAGAAAGTCAGATATACAGTTTCTTCATTATTTCTCCAACTCCACAAATCAAGTACCTCAACCTATGTGGGAAAGGAAGGCAGATATGACCCCTAAAATGGATGGCTTTGAAAAGTTGTCTATACAATATTTCTTTTAGAAAAGTATGCCTGAGAGCCCTGACAGGCCTCTCCAGCACAGGAGTTAACCTCAGCAGAGCAACACATGACAACTTGCTGGTCATTCATGACTGCCTTTTCACTTGGATGTTAAAAGATGTTACTTAGAGTTGCAATTTAGATATCTAGCCTAGGATTAAACTTTCTAATTAAAATGTTGTTTGGTTTATTACAGCTGTGCACTATCCTGCTTTGATATTCAACTGGTAGTGTACAGTATGCACAGCATAGCAGAATAGCAGCAGCAGGTCCCTTTGATTCTCATGGCTTACTCGGGGGGCGGGGGGGGACTTGTTCCCAGCACTGTTCCTATCACAGCATCCTTACCACCCTTGACCCTGGGCCTGATACAATTTCCTGTTTGGTTACCTGAAAGACTTTAAAGTAGTTGGGCTTCTGCCAGCTCTGTCAAATTCTTACAACACAGCTCCAAGGAAAAGGTGTAATCATCCAGTGAGACCTCTGGCTATGGTACCACGATCATAGTTACTCCCACTAAGTAAACAAAAGCTGGTCACTGTTGCCACTAGGGAAAGGTATTCTGTGCATGCCACACAAATTAACCAGTTAGTCTTTTTGCTCCTGTAACTATAATGTAAGTATTGCTGTTTACATCCAATTATCTGTCAGTTTGTATTTAAAAAAATTCTACAGCGTGCAGTGCATTCTCACCTGCATTCTTATATCTGAAAGCATTATATGCAGTTCTGCAGGGTTTACAGGTTTTCTTGCAATCAGTGTGAATTATCCAGGTGAACAGGTGCCAGACTGAGAATTTTCACCTCTCTTCTTGCATCAGAGTATGTGCATTCACATGCCAAGGTTCAGCTGGAGTGGTCCCCCCTGATGATTATGCAAGATTGTCCCTCATATCTGTTGGATATTTCACATTTGGCCTTCTGTTGCTCTTTTTTTCACTCTCTTCTCACTCTCTTTCTGTGACATTTTGTATTTTAAGACCATAAAATCCTGTTCTGATCACTGCATTCCTTTTATGCTTTGCTTTAGTTTCTTGTTGCTTTATTCTTTAGGATGGCTCTCTATTAGAAGAACAAAATCACATCATGGGGTAGAGTTCAGCTTCATAAAGAGCTCCTGAATAAACACATGTATAAATACAGATAATCGCCAAAATCATGAGTTAGTTTCTTGAGAAACTTTCTCCTGAAATTCACTCACTTAAACTGATTTTCACTATCTGATAATCTGATGGACTCATTTACATGAATAAGGAATAGTGTTTCGCTGAGCAAAGCAAAGATAGTAATTGCTGGTAGATCACTCACGACCCTTTCAAAATCTGTTCAGGAAAGAGTTTATTCACAGCATCATATTTACAACTTGTGTCCAGATGTTAAACTATTAAAGCAAAGTTAAAGACAAAATGCAAAACAAAACCCGTCTTCTTGTATTTTGCAAAAAGGCATATTTGCCAAGTCTTTGAGAAGATTTTCTTTACAGATATAATGCAACATATTAAAAAGCTTTCTGATTTTTTTTATACAGGCTCCCTACAGCTACAATAAGCTCTATGAAAGAAGATCTGAATTTGCTTCAATGAAGCTATGCATGTAACCACATTTGAACAGGATATGTTACTGCTAAATTCTAATTTTTTTTTTCCCGAAAACTTGAGTAGTAAATATTTTCAATGATAATTAAATACCTATCAAATGACTCTTCATGCCAAAACTTAAAAATAGAGTTAAACAAGAATATTTTTATTATGAAATCTAACACCCAAAAATATATTTCAATGAAAATATTTTTGTGAAGTTTCACTGAAAATTTTTGTAGGTGTTTTTCAGTAAAAAACTAAAAGGTTTCTGATTTTTTTTTAAGAGTCATATTAAGATAACATCAGTTAATATAAAACTGTATACATTTAAAGACAAAGAAATCAAGTTGAATTAAGGCTGGATACACTGCATTAAGGAAAGAAAAAAAAAAAAAAAGAAAAAAAAAAAGAAAAAAGTTTGCTAACTATTTTATCCTACCACTGAAAGAAATTTCATTGTAAGGCTTTGTTCACAATAAAGCAGAAGTGTTGAAAATCTCAGAAAACAAGCACACAAACCACTTTTCAACATATTCTCTAGATTTCTAGACCAAATGACAGTGTAAAATGTTGAGTTATCCTTGGAGTAAGCAGAATCACCTTTGGAAGCTTTTTTGAACTACACACATCATCTAAATGCTCAGCTATTTACTTATTACCAGTTTTAGCACCATTAGGCATTTTTTGTGAAATTTTATCAGAACACTAGTATACACCTTTGGTGTCCAAAGGCATGAAACTCCATTTATCTGGCCTCCTAACTGCCCCCAAGGAATGTATTAATGAACCGTTAAAGCTGCTTGTTATGACTTATTATATTAACCCACTTCATATTAATGTCACTTGTACCATGTTTCTGCAAAGTATTAAAAAGAAATTAAGCAATTTTTACTCTCCTGGTGTTGTGCAAGATTTTAAAAGTGGCTCAAAAAAATCCTGTCTCAGCTTAAGAAAACCATAATTTCATAATTCTATTCTCAATTGAGAAATCTAAGGGTCTGGTTCTTCAAGTCCAAGTGTCTGGTATTTTAGTATCTCGTTTATATGCAGTGAAATGCCAAATGCGTAAAACATATAATCATCACAATACATCTTTATCAATTTTGGATATATTTTTTCAAATACAAACAAGATAAATTTCTGATATTATCAATTAATATCAACATATTTAATGCTAAATTGCAGAAATAGGCACTTTAAAAATCTGTGTAATGCACAAAGGCCAATCAAATAAATCCTAATTAGATGGTAGACTTCAAGACTCAAAATGATGGTTTGTTAAATTTTACTGCATATTTCCTCATTGCAAAGGGATTCTGCAGGCATAGCAGTACAAAGACATCCTTTTGGTTATTGAGTACAGTTTCAAAGACATCTTGTGGACTCTATCTGTGGGTGTAATAAGAGACACACTGACATTC
Source organism: Athene cunicularia (assembly GCF_003259725.1). Taxonomy (NCBI): domain Eukaryota; kingdom Metazoa; phylum Chordata; class Aves; order Strigiformes; family Strigidae; genus Athene; species Athene cunicularia. The sequence continues at coordinate 60,175,862 of NW_020799092.1, forward strand.
CTCAGACTGTGCTTTCCAAGGCTTACCAAGTAAGCTAATAATTTTTTTTTTTTCTGGTAATGTCAATAGCTGGGAATGAACAAATATGCTTGCCTGGAGCTGTAAAAGACAAAGAGCTTTATACCTAGACTAGGATGCACTTCAGGTTCAATGCAGAGAAAAAGAAAGTTAATCCATATAGATATATACATGGAAATGACTGAGACTTATGTGCAGTCTATGCCATGCTGACTAACATCCCTGTTCATTGATCTGAGCATATAAAAGATTGCTCTAGACTGTAGCTGAACCAAATGTGTTAAAAACATTAACACAACTAGACAAACTATCAAAACTTTTACTATGATACAACATATATGGTAGATTTTAGAATAGCTGTAATTTCCCAATTATTAGAATAGTGGATAAATGAAACTGATATAGCCATTATCTTCCATCAGAATTTTATCTGAATACAGAAATTCAAATGAAAAATCGTTTTTTTAATAGGAACTTTTGCTCATTTGGCAGTGTAGACTATCAAAATAGCAAAATATGATTGTTGTACACCAACTCCAATTTTCAGACAGTCCCAAGTTTACAGAAACAGGAAAGTCAAATAGAACTACTTTTTCACACCTAGCAGTCTGTAACAAATCTGCTGACAGAAGCAGCTTATCTAGGCAAAAAGATTGTACCTTTTGTTACCAGTTTTTGTTCTCTAGGAACAGTCAAATGACTGCAATTTAGAAATGAAAGCCATGATTCTTGGTGAGCATTTTTTTGCATGCTTTCAGGGGTAGGCAAAGAAAAAATATTTGCTACAGATTGAATGACAAGATAATATACACTCTCTGTTTATTTGAACTATAAAAGGAAGGATAAGCAAAAGGGTAGAAAATTTCACTCTGAACTTAGGCTAATATTAATTCCGG